>NC_081346.1:5995375-6022875 GCF_029784015.1 Lycium ferocissimum | reverse complement strand
TTAGTGTCTAAGTAAACGTAAATAAAGCTATGTACCTTTTAAGGAGATTAACAGATACTATCTTAAATGTTACTTTTCATTGTAATGTTTAAGAGAACTTATTGATTGTTGAACAATTATCGTGGAAGAAGGAAGTATTTATCATAAATATATTAGATTCTCACATCAATTAAACTTATAAGTTGTATTCTCCTGTAATAGGAACAAATCTGAACGCTTCCCCTTAAATGAGTCTTATGTGACGTGAATTCAAATTAATCGGAGCTTCAATGGGAATACCTGACACCAAATGAGAAAACAAGAAAAGGAACAAATCTCATCATTTGAATTAAATTTTAAGTACTATATATAAAATAGTTAAATAAAAAAGAATTAATTATTTTGAGGTTTAAAAAATCTTACTTCTTAAATTAGATTTATGGAAATGTCAATTTGAAATTTCCTTTCAAAGTGTGTGGATAAATACAAAAACCTTATAAATATTAACACATTTTTTACTATTCTATTACAGTTTTGTACAACCCAATATACAAGTAAAAATTAATTATAAACAAAAGTAAAATGTTTACCTTAACATTTATGATAATTATTTGCTTAAACAAATAGAACAAAATTTGATCCCATAAGAAAAGAGCATAAATACATTGAAACGGAGTACAGTACTCCACTAACACTGACACGTGGAACAAGATGCTTTTTGTAGCTCTTGAGAAGAATTGCAGATTGTTCATAGAGTTCCATTATGACTATTGGTGACACAATTACTGATTTGTCCTTCCATGAAGTTAGATTTGCCAAAATACCCTTGGTCGTCCATGGCATGGCTCTTCTATATGGTAGAAAAAATAGCCAACACGAGCTACCAGGTGCCATTAATAAAATATTTGGCTATTTTATGTCAATTGTTGGGCCGAATTGTCGAGGAAATTAGTTAAAATTGTTGGCCCTCTTTCTACATGAGCGATTATGAAATAACACATAGGCGATCTGTATATTTTGTAGGAGGTCATTTAATCAAATCACCCCCGAATTGTCATGAAGTACCGAATTGGTCATGCTCGATTATTCTTCAAAGTAGTGTTTTAAAAGGCGAGGGCGTAAGGCGGGGCGTTTTACGTCTGTCTCAGTGAGGCGTAAGCCTCGAGGCACGGGGCATAAGCCCTATGGGGTTTTAATTTTAGTATTTTATAAAATGATATAATTATAATAAATACTTTAAAATATGTGAAATAGCGTAAAAATTGAAGAAAACTATAAATATATATATATATATATATATATATATATATATATATCCACCCCACAAAAAAACTAATTAGAACAATCTATTATACGCTACTTACAAGTACAAGTGACTGCTTGTTACTTTTTTGAGATAGTAGAAGATAAGATAAATAATTGGAAAAGAATATATATTAGGCATTCTAGTAATAAAAAAGGTCTTGACTTTTAAATTTAATGTTTCAGTTCTTTTTTAAAACATTTGAGTAATTACATGTTGAGAATTTGGGCATTATATTAAGGACTTATTTAACAAATTTCGTTTTAGTTTGAAGAAGTTTTTTGGGCTTACGCCCCGACACGCCCCAACAAAAAAACTCGCCCCAAACGCCCGGGCGTACGCCTTTGGAGACTTTCGCCCCGACCCATCGCCCCTGGGCATTTTTGATACGCCCCGCCCCAGGACTCACCCCGGAACTCGCCCCGAAAACGCCTTTTAAAACACTGCTTCAAAGGCACTGGTCTTTAATTTTTGCTCTTCGCGTAATACCATGAGGTTTGGAGTTCGAACCCCAGCTCAGTCAAAAAAAAAAAACTCTGCCTGCAGGTAGAGTTTTGCATTCAAAATTTTGCCTGAGACAGAGTTTTGCCTCTGACTTGTGAATTTTTTATTTTTTTCTGAACCGGAATTCGAATCCAGAACCTTGAAGTATTAGGCGAAGGCTAAACATTAAAGATCATCAATTTGAGGGTCAAAAATTAAAGACCGGTGCTTTTGAAGGAGAATCCTCACAAAAAAACATGGTACCGAATTGCGTTATTTATTTCTGGACCATTTACTTGAGCTGGAGATTTGGACAGTAGGTGCTACATTGTAATGGATTGGCCCAATTTCCATTAGTCTTTCTATCATGGGCTTTTGGTAATTAAGTCTTATAAGTAGCTTATCCATGTAAAAATTCCATCTGTCATTGACACAAAATGTATTTGTTCATAACTTTTAAGCGATTGCCCTGCTAATCGGCTAGAAAGAATTATTCTTGATCATTACCGCAAAGAAACTGTAGCTCAATCTCTTACCAAATGACAAACTTTTGAGTAAAAATAGAGCTCCAAGTTTAAGAACGTTCAAAAATACCCTACAAAGTATTTTGATTTTTGTAACTTGTGTATTAATTGTATATAAAAATTATATATCGTTTTGAGATATATATGATAAGTCTTATATGATACATTACTATATATATATACACACACACACTCACATAAATTGATACAACCCTCTTCGGCAAGTTTATATATTTTGAAATGTTGTATTCAAATAGCTTGATCATAAGAAATAGAATAAATACTTTTCTTTCTATATAAAACATCAAATAACCACTCAAAAGTCCATCATCATTCGATTAGATAAATCAGTTTTAATCAACGTCATGGCCGAGAAAGCTCTCTCAACTATAGCATAAGAAATTGACAAAAAGTAAAGTAAATTTTAAATGCTAGAACACAAGAAGATGAGTTTCATGCTTCTTCATCTCTTCTATGTTTTTTTTAGAGAGATCACCAAGTCCCTTAAAATTAGAAAACCTTTAATCATGATTGCAGACATTAAATTAAAATATTAATTTAATAAAACTCAAACAAACTCATGTAACTAAATTCACAAAGAAAAATAGTGGATGTCTTAAAAAAAGATTCAATTAGAAATTAATAAAAGATAAAAAAATAAGAAAAGAACTTTAAATAAATAGCAGCAAATAGACGCCCTCCTAAAAATTGCAAGTCACACCCTGTCCATTTTAGCAGATAAAATAGTGATGCTCTTAAATAAAGATTAAAAAAAAAATAAAAAAAAATCAAATCTTCTACTGGGAATCGAACTCAGGACTTCAATGCAACTAGCAGGGCCTAGACCAGCAAACTAGGCTGCTGGCTATGCTCAGTGATATCATCTATTTAATACATTGCATACTATACATATACATACATATATATATACTAAAATTTTCGAACGAAGGTGACACCCCTGGGCATAACGTGGGTCCGTCCCTGCCCTCTAAAAAATTGCATGAACATCAAGAATTAACTATGGAAAATGTCAAACAAAAGGCTAAATATAACTTCTCCTAAGCACACAATTTTGCGCTTCATAAAACTTTTACCGTTTGTGCGGAATCGGCGAAAGAATTGTTCGTGAGTCAGCGATTGAACTTTTATAAGAGGACTGTATAAAAGACTCTAAGCTCGATCGTCATTAATTTTGCACATTGAGAGATTAGAAAACTTTTTGAGAGAAAATTGGAACTCTCGGTTCGCTTTTGACTCACGCTTGTTTTCAAGAATTGAGATTCTTCTTAATTCTTTATATCTTGGATTCTATTCTATCTTTTTTCGGAGGCGATTTAGTTTATATACACATCGATTGTTAGTCGATCAGACGTTTATCTAGGATTGTAGATTTCTTTTTTATTGACTATTCAGACTATTTTTTATACTTAGTTTCAAGTTTAAGACGTGCGTTTTTTGTATCGCGTCAATTAATTAAAAAAAAATATATAAAAAAATATATTATCAAAAATAGTAATTGGCGTTAAAATAAATGCAATATTTATTTAAATGATGAAAATAAATGTAACGTGACATACATATATATGATGTTGTATCACATCTAAATCTCTTTATAAAAGATATAGTTGGTATATTTTTTTATGTCGCTTTGACTACTTTGTGTCTAAGATTGAAACTCCTTCTATATCACACTAAGACCAATTAAAGATTAACTTAGGTGAAATAGCAACTGGTATTAGAATACATTTAACATTGATTTAAATGGTAAAAATAAATATTACATAGTGCAATAGTTGGAATTTTTTTTTTTGGATTCCTTCAAAATCTGCTAAGATAAATAACAGTTAAGTGAGTTATATAGTATTTGTAGTTATATGTACATATTTTATGGTATTAAATAATAATATGTTATGTAGTTGCATCCAGGGACGGACCCACGTTATGCCCAGGGGTGTCACTTCGTTCGGAAATTTTAGTGTATATATATATATATGTATGTATATGTATAGTATGCAAAAACGTTTATATATTAAACAGATGATACCATTGATCATAGTCAGCAGCCTAGTACGCTGGTCTAGGGCCCTACTAGTTGCATTGAAGTCTTGAGTTCAATTCCCAGTGGCAGATTTGTTTTTTTTTTGTTTTTTTTTTTTTTTTTTTTTTAATCTTTATTTAAGAGCATCACTATTTTATCTGCTAAAATGGACAGGGTGTGACTTGCAATTTTTAGGAGGGCGTCTATTTGCTGCTATTTATTTAAAGTTCTTTTCTTATTTTTTTATTAATTTCTAATTAAATCTTTTCTAATGACAGCCACTGTTTTTCTTTGTGAATTTAGTTCCATGAATTTGTTTGAGGTTTATTAAATTAATATTTTAATTTAATGTTTACAATCATGATTAAAGGTTTTCTAATTTTAAGGGACTTGGTGGGACAAAGAAGCATGAAACTCGTCTTCTTGTGTTCTGGCTTGTAAAATTTACTTTACTTTTGTCAATTTCTTCTGCTATAGTTGAGAGAGAGCTCGCCATGACGTTGATTAAAACTAATTTATCTAATCGAATGATGATGGACTTTTGAGTG
Source organism: Lycium ferocissimum (assembly GCF_029784015.1). Taxonomy (NCBI): domain Eukaryota; kingdom Viridiplantae; phylum Streptophyta; class Magnoliopsida; order Solanales; family Solanaceae; genus Lycium; species Lycium ferocissimum. The sequence goes on along the minus strand of NC_081346.1, from coordinate 6,018,000 downwards.
GTTATTTGATGTTTTATATAGAAAGAAAAGTATTTATTCTATTTCTTATGATCAAGCTATTTGAATACAACATTTCAAAATATATAAACTTGCCGAAGAGGGTTTGTATCAATTTATGTGAGTGTGTGTGTGTATATATATAGTAAGATCCACTGTGTCATATAGAGATACAGCTAGTCCGGCTCAAACGTCTATTAACTTCTTTAAATGTCAACACGGCTTACAAAAGATCATGCGTACGCCACTGGTTGCATCTCACCTAATATCTCGATGATGTTTTTGGTGTATATTCCTTTTTGTCGTCAACGTTTGATCAATTGAATTAACACTAATATACAAAATATCAATCTGACAGCCACACTTGAAACCATTTTTAATATATATCACAAAGACATTAGTACCTATTGTATGTAGTGTTTACTTCAACCATATCTTCGACCTAATACAATTAAAGAATTTATAATAAAAATAAGGAACGGTAGCTTTTTCTATAGAAGACAAAAGCAGTAGTAATTAATGTGAGCTCACCAACTACAAAATGCATAATCAAATACAGTAAAAGGTGAATACCAAACGAGCAAAAGAACAAATCGCGAGCAAAAATACACAAAATACATTGCATATAAAATACGAAAGCAGTAACAATAATCCAATTGAAGTACATGAAACATATATTTAGAGAAAATAATCGTATTAACCTCTGTGGGGTTGAAACGGAAAGATGGATTTCCCACTAATTTGTTAGAGTGCATGAAATTGTTATCACAAAGAATATCCAAAAGCTTGAAAATTTAACAAATTAATAACCAACAATTATTAATTTCTTAGATTAATTAAAGAGTCATTTGACTAAATAGTCCAATGTCTTTCCCCAAACCTTTTTTTAAAGGTTGAAATGGTGAATGTTGGTATTTGAATTTTTAAAGAAGGTAACTTTAAAAAATTTATTTAAATAACCTTTTGAACTTTGAAAAATGCACTTATTTTGGACAAAAAAATCAAAATTTCATTTACTTTTGGAATGTAGGGAGCATCTTCTGCTATTGTTTGGGTATCTCAAATCGTACACGAGGGGATACTTACCCCAGCTTTGCTCTAATATCTAACTCTTCCTTTAACTTTGAATAATAGATATTCTCTCCTCTTTATCCTATCACTGAATGTCTATTTCACTCTTGTTATTTTCAATCCTCCATTTATGTAACATATTTTTATATTACATATAATATATTTTTTTTTAACCTAAGTATTTAGTTTTTAATTTAAGTTCATTAACATTATAAGCAGAATAATACTTTTATGAATTGTCAAAAATATAATGCTATATTTTATGATGCATTAAGTATGTATATATTTACATGCATAGGTGTGTATTTAAGTTTCACTTTTCCCTTATCTCTCTATAGTCTATATATTCAAAAAAGTTTCATTTGTCATTAATAGAATATTTCTTAAATTATAATTTAAAATTCATTTACAATATACGTAAATATTTTTTAAAAATTTGTCTCTATTTTTATTAATTTATTTTTGTATTACCTTCATTGAAATATATTTATAAAGTTATTATTACCTGTTATTTTTACTTGTATAAATAAATATTAGAGTTACTATTCAAAAATTAATTTTTTAATCAACTAATTTATTTCATTTTAAGACACCATTAACTTATGTACTCAATTAGTATTTCTCAATTATTTCCTCACCCAAAAGATAATATTTATTTTTTTATAGGAAATTTGTTACATAGATTGAAAAAATGAAATATATTATGATTTAAAGAAGTAAAAAAAAAGAAGACAAAAGTTGATAATGTAAGGATAAAATGGGATTCAAAAGGTTCAATTGGAAAAAAAAAAAAAAAAAAGAGGGGGGTGAGGGGGTAGGGGAGAGGGGTGGTGAGAGGAGAATGTCTATTATTTAAAATTGAGGGAAAAAATTTAATTTTTGAAGCAAAATTTCACCCTATTTATTTTTTTGTCAAAAAGATGACAAAAGTTAGGGGTTAGTAAATTGCTTTTTGGCTTCAGTGATGTTTCGCCGTAAAGTTTGGGTCTCTTGTGCTAATCTACGTGCTGGTTTCATCGATATTGGGAAATTTTGTAAGGAGCTCTACTGACCCCTATAAATTCTCTCGTTTTTCTAGTAAATATCTCAATCTGCTCTTTTCTAACTCTCTTGCATTTCTAGAAAAAGAAGATTTGAATGGATATTAGCAAGCTCCGAAAACTGAGAAAGTCTGTGACCTTTCTCTGTCTCTCTCTTTAGATCTCTCTCGTCTTTTGTTTCTTAGTACTATCTCTTTTGTTTTTATCGAATTTTCGGAAATCTGAGAGGGTCAATGATTTAGTTTTGAAGCATATATGTTCTTTGGATTAACTGAATAGATTAGATACCGAAAATTTCATTCATCTATTTCTTTTCTTTTACCATTTCTACACCAAATCATACCCACCGGCACCCAATAACTCTTTTTCGACTTCTCCTTCTTCTCAAAGATCTTCTCTTTCACAAATCTCGAAGTCACTGTAAAATTAACGAACCACACAAGAGTAGCAAGAATAACATAACAACGAATCCACATGCTAACTAGTACCCCACACTCTCTCTTTGTAATAAAGAAAATAAAGGATGTTTAAGAAAGTGAAACTGTAAACGAAATAAAATGTGAATACAAGGTGATGAGTGCGAGATAGAGAGATCGGGGAGGTAAAACTTTCCATAGGTGTTTATACCAAATCAATGAACGTAACATATATGTTTTGCATATAAATTTTTTAATACTTAACTGTGGTTAAGTGATATTCATCTTACACTTTGATTTCTTGATTCTTAAGGTTGAATGTTTAGTTAGGTATAAACACCCAATACTAATAAGTATCAACCCTGCGTGATGGCAGTAGATGAATAGCAAAATGTTACTCAACAGGAAGGCTGTGCTTCTATATCAAACCCTCCAGATTAAAGAATGGACAGACCCATTCATATGACAAAAAAACAAATTAGCTCTTCACAAAATATCATTCCTGTACTTATTTTACTTCATTTTGGGCTTCCATTAGGTCCTTTATGGCTGTACTTCACGTGACGCGTTTACGGATGCCAATGAGGCGGTTTAGCCTTTATCCAGTTGTAAGTACATATAGTACTAAATTCTATGGCTGTGTTTTCTTTATACTACTTGTGGTTAAAATAGGGTTCATGTGCCTTTATATGCTGTCTTATTTCATGCACGTTTTTCTTTTTGTTTAGCAGTACTACTCCTATTTATTTATTCAATCGGATCTAGCTGGTTTAGTCTCCGTTGGATCTCACAAAAACAGATAATAATACTGATATTTTGAGATAAAAATTTGTTTTGGTTAATAAGATTTTTTGTCTAGATTCTGAATCTTTACATTTTAAATATTATCCTTGAGAACATTAATTTATCAATGTCTAACCTCACTCTAACAATAAGCAATTGAACACTGGAAGCAAAAGGACACAATTAACACGAGGAACTAGAATTCGGAGCAAATAACAGGTATACAAAGTCAAAGTAATGATTTACGTTCTGTCCTTCTACTGCAACTTGTTGCTGGGCCAAAATAATTTTGACAACGACTCTTTCTTTCCAAGAATCTGTTCACTTTATCGTTCACTTCTTTCCAAATACGTCGATCTATTTCTAGTGCTGATGGTCATCTAATTTTACTGGTCTTTGATGTGTATATCTTCTGTTTATTCCGAGATGCTTGAGAAAAATATTGTTACTGTACTCTTAAGATGGTCATCTAAGCAAGTTCTTCGTGCAACTACAGGCTGCAGGAGGTGAACCGGAATCTGATGAGATTTCAATTGGCCTAAGGCAATGATAAGCATCCTTTTAAATTTGTAGTTTAATTTGTGTTCTATCTTTTCGATGCTTCTGTATATAACAGGCTTGTACATCTTATGCAGGAGGAAAAAGCATCAAAATTTTCATCCTTCTCAGTATGAATCACGGCATTTAAAATTAAAGTTTTCAAACAACATAAATGGTCCAATATTTACCGGGCGACCCGTAGGTGGAGATCTGGGTAGCACCTTAAATCTAGATTTGGTTGATTGCCGTACTGAGGATATTATTAAATGTGGGCCTGAAGCATCAGCAAAGGTGGAAATAATTGCCTTTGAGAAAGAAGAATTAAGAATAGCTACAAGTTGGCCCGGCAAGAAATCACTGATTCGGGGAGATCCTCATGTCACGTTGAAAGATGGCAGAGTTTGTGTAAATCATATTTCATTCAAACATACTAAAGTAGCAATGAAGAAACGTCAGTTGAGACTAGGTGCAAGAGTCGTGTATCCCTACGATATTGGTACTAGAATTATGGAAGCAGTCACTGAACCATTCTTCGTGATGGATCGTCGTTCCAGTAAGACCTTCCTTTCTAATTAATCATACTTGTTCCTTTAAATTCTAATTCTACATATGTGAATATAGTTTGAATTTTGCAGTGCCCAAGAGCAAGAGGCCCCTAAATCTTGATGATCAAGTATGGAAACTGCAAACGATTGGCAAAGGCGGTCCTTATCATAATTGTTTAATGAAGGGAAGCATAAAAACTGTCAGGGAATTTTTAATTCAATACTTTCTGAACCGTGAAAACCTATTCAAGGTAAGATCCCCTCCCTCATATATAATTGGTATCACTTCAACAACGTAACATATATACATAGTTGAGGATTTACGGCGTAATTAAAATTTGACACTAATCTCTTTCGGATGAAGGTTCATCCAAATTTTCCTGATACTGTGTTGCCGATTCCTGTCCATCATATCTAATGTGGACGGTGAAAATAATAGGACCAGTAGTTGCAGAAATAAATAAAATTGGTAAGGGAAGCAAGACAACTTATGTCTCAGCTCCCTATATCTTCCCCACTTCCTGTCTACTATTTTTTAGTTAAATCCATCCACCCAGGCTTTCCACTTTCCCGTCCACTGGCAAGCCGTTCAACTTTCAAGCTGTAGCTTGTACTGATCAGGAGACCACTGAAATAGTTCGGACTGGACCGGATATGAATTCATGATTTGACCTGCGGTAGGTTAATTTTTTTTTTTTCCTGTCGTTATAGCTGTTTATATGTTTTAACAAGTTAGAGAATTATATATGAATTGAGATTTGTTGATAGCTGTTTTGATTTTTGTCCTTACTAATGGTTAATTATATAAAAACAAACTTCTTTGTCATCTAATCCAGTGCACTTTCTCTCTCTTTTTTTCTTTTTCATGTTGCAAAATGAAATATTGAAACATTTGCATATCTAAAGATCCTTGGCAGTCGTATGCACGCTAAGAAATTAGACGGAGCAGTAAACAAGGCAAAGAGTAAACTTGACTTGAAAAGATACGTATATCCTTCTGCCCCTTCCCAGGAAAATCCACGAGTTGTAGTTACTGAAGTGGGAGAATTGATCGGAATATACCAAGAGGGTCAGTTCGTGTCAGCCGATAAGTTCACTGGAACTCAAAAGGTTCGAATTTTACCCTTTTTCATTTCCATTTCAACTAGTAGCTAGGTGTAATATTTTGTCACTATCAAGTATTGTGGTGGGATGTATATGATTCTAATCTTAATTAGAGGTCTCGGGTTTTGAATTTGAAAAAAAAAAGAAAAAAGCCTAGGAGGGAGCGTTTTTCTCTTTAGTAGGCTTTACACCGTCAAAATAAGAATTAGTCGGGTAGTGGTTCCAAATACCAAAGGGTTTAAAAAAAAAAAAATTACTACATTAATATTTTGTCAAGAGGAGTAATGACTAACTTGCTCTTAATCCTTTTTTACTAAATGTGATGATAGGCTTATGCTATGGAGCTGGTAAAAACAGCATTTCAAGATCGCCAAAATTTGAAGGTATTGGATGATGATGATGATGACACTTCTAAAATGTTTGTTCCTTCTAATTCATCAAATGCCGTTTGTTCACTGGAAGCGGCTACTCTTGATGGCTCTAATGGATTCTCTTTCGAGGCTTATTATCCGACTGATACACAGCAGCAACCAGTGCCTAATGCTACCACTATGCCGAGCACAAGCTTACTAGATAATTACCATGACTCTATAAACCAAATCAATAGCTCAGCAACTCTTACTAGTCAAGTACCAGATCCTCCCTATCCATATGACAACGACTTCATCTACCAACCTGTCCTTGAAAACTTCATCTACCAACCTGTCCTTGAAAACTTCATCTATTAATTATCAGATCATTGTTTCATTGGTTAATCTGTTGTGGCTTATTGTAATATAGATAGATCTGATAATTATAAGGAGACTTCAAGAGTCTCACATTTAAAGTGTGACTGGAAAATTAGCTTTTTTTTCTTGTTTCTTAATGATATCTATATGAAAACATTTACTTAGCAGTTTTCATAACTGATGACATATTTTTTATATTTCAAAAGAACATTGTGTGACTCAAGCCTTCTCTATTTCTTTGGATTAATGTCTGGATGTCCTTCAGAATTTTGCTGATTATAAATGACCTTAGCCGCCAGTGTTGAACTTTTATATAGTCACAGGAACTTGGAAAAATATATATATATATAGGTCATGTCGACATCAGCTACAATTGATGGAACAGTCATGCTCGTATATTAGCGTGTAGACTCCACTACTAATTATTATCACCATTTTTTCTTATCTGTTAATTAACCAATAGATATATGTATCTGATGTGAAACCGACATGTAGAGTCCATTATTAATTATTAGGCCATATATATATGACCTTTATTCCATTTAGACATCTCAAGTGGACAACTTGTTTCATTTAGACACTTTTTTCGCAATCATCCACTCGCGAATGACGTGCTGACTAATTAAAATAGAACATGTGGCAATTGGGTGTAAAATAATAATTTAAAAATCAATTACAAGAAAAAAAGAAAAGGAAAAAATTATTTTTCATAAATAAATAAATTACCTACTTTTCTAAACCCTCCCCACCTACCCTACCCCACCCCTCCTTCCCCCTTTCTACACCTCTACTATTCTTGAGCACCATTTTTTTCTTCTAATGGCTCCATTTTTATTTTTTTGTTTTCATTAGATTTTGATCCATTTTGGGAGCATATAATTCAAAATTTGGCACTAATCTATAGCCCCCATTTCATTATTTTTTTGTTTTTGCATTCCTCCAATTCGGAAATTTGATTTTCGAATTTGAAGCTATTACGTTAATGGCGAGTTCCTCAAATCTCAACCAAATAGCACCAAATTTCGGATTCGAACTCCTCTCGACGTTCCGGTTCTTTTGAGATATCACCACTGAAAATGGAGCCCGTTTGAGGCAACTTAAAATTCAAATTGGAAGCTTTGAGCTTCAACAATGGCGGCTTTTTCTTCTTCATGGAGATATGCCATTCAATCCAAACTAACAAAACGGTGATTTTGATAGCTCCTTCAATTGATTTTGAATTATGGAAAGGTGAAATTATGTTTTCTCTTTTTTCATTTCTTGAATGTAGTGGTGGCCATGGAACCCAATATTATGTTTTCCCTTTAATTGAGTTTCATTTCTTGAATATATGGTGGCCATGGAAACGGCGATAATATTTTCTTGAAAGAGTGATTTCGACGACCATAGATATAAGATCAATTTTTACGCATCTACATATGCCACCAACAATTTGGAGCTAGAGATTGTGGAGTTTGTCTCAATTTTGAATTCTTAACCCAATTGGGTCTCAATTAGAAGGATGGAGATTTAGTGATTCTTGTGGGAGATTTAGAGGAGGAAGAAATTGAGTTGAAATTGTAAAATCTTGAGAATGCTTGTGGTTTTGTGGCCCATTTGGTGGCTTTGAGAGATATGACGGATATGGTGAAGAAAGTGGTAGGAGGGAGGAAGAAGATGAAGGGGAAAAAAAAAAAAAACACAAAATTATTCTCTTTTACGCTCCAAAAAAATGTGAAGGACACGCACATTGTCACCTCTGCAAAAGGTGTCTAATAACACATTTTAATTCAAGTTCAAATATCTAAATGGAAAACGGCATACTTTTTGTGAAAGATTTTTCGTTAACCATTTTCTCTTATCCATTAATTAACCAATACATATATGGGGAAACTTTTTACAATGAGTGAGGCTTAACTATGACATGATGAAATTTTTTACCATGGGTGAGACATAGATATGACATCATGTGTGAGGGAGTATTTAATTCAAATAATAATAAGGGACCACCACTTTATCTCATCAGTCATCAATATTTCTTCTTTTTCTCTCTCTTTTTTTTTCTTTTTTTTGTTTTTCGTTAATTTTAAAATCAATTTTATTATATGCAGATCAAAATTCTTTTAAGATATTTTTCAATTTCATTATTTAGTTTTTCAACTTTTTCTTTTGGTATATATTCAATTCAAAATTTCTATACTCTGCATTTGAGAAATTTAAAATTCTAAGTGTCATCAAAATAGACCCCGAATCTAGAGATGTGCAAAATCGGTTTAACCGATAAACTCGAACTAACAAAGTTTTAAACGCAAATTTAATGTTTGACCTTCCACATCTTTCACAGTTAATAAAAGCTTAAAGATCGAAAACGAATTGGTAGCCCCATAAAAAATATGTTGCACAATAAACAAAAATTTTAACGTGAACGTTTGGTTAGACGATAATTAATTAGAAATTAGACAATTGTATTTGCTATTATATTAAAAATCGGTATAATTTTTTGATAAAATTGTAGTCCCATAAAAAAAAAGTTATAATATCTTTTAAAATTTATTAACCCAATAACTCGACATCGGTAAAAAAAATAACATTTTGAATAATTTTATAAGACAAAAATTTCTGTTCATTGTGCAAAGATATTTTTTATGGGACTACCAATTCTTTTTTCGATTTTTAAGTTTTTATTAACTGTGAAAGATGTGGAAGGTCAAACTAGTTGTGTTTAAAACTTTGCTGGTTCAATTTATCAATTAAATCAATTTTTACGCACCTCTAAATTTGGGATATACTTTGATGACACATAAAATTTTGAATTTCTCGTGTGTGAATATAGAAATTTTGAATTGAATATATAACAAAGAAAAAGTTGAAAAACTAAATAATAAAATCGTAGAATATCTTTAAAAAATTTGATCTGCGTATAATAGTATTGATTTTAAAATTAACGAAAAAACAAAAAATGAGAAAAAAGAGGAAAGAGGAGGGAGAAACAAAAGTGTGAAATAGAGAAGATTGATGTGTGTGTGAGATAAAGTGGTGGGTCCCATATTATTATTTGAATTAAATACTGTGTGTGTGTGTGTGTGTGTGTGTGTGTGTGTGTGTGTGTGTGTGTTTCTGTGTGTGTGATATGTGAGGGTGTATTTTATCATGTTATAATGTGTGTGTGTGTGTGTGTTGTGTGTGTCTTCCTGTGTCTTCCTTTGTGTTGTTTTTTTTTGTTCTTCTTGTGTGTGTGTGTGTGTCATTTCTCTCTCCTCTTTCCTCTTTTTTCTCATTTTTTGTTTTTTCATCAATTTTAAAATCAATTCTATTATGTTCAGATCAATTATTTTAAGGTATTCTTCCATTTTATCATTCAGCTTTTCAATTTTTTCTTAAAAAATCAGTTAAACTCCGTACAAGTTTAAAAGAAAATAATTGGCACTAAAAAAAAAATGTAAAAATTGATAACCAAAAATGAATGTAGGATACTTTTAAAAGTAAAAACAACTTAGGAAATTTATTGGAATTCTTTTTTTTTTTTTTTAGTATATATTCAATTCAAAGTTTCTACATTCCATACATGAGAAATTCAAAGTCCTAAAAGTGTCATCAAAGTAGATCCTGAATTTAGGGGTATGCAAAAATCGATTTAACCGTTAAACTGAACAGAAAAAAACGTTATTGGTTTAGCAATCTGTTTGGTTAATGATTTTTTTAATGTTTATTAGACTATTAGCTCGATTTCAATTTTTAAGCTCTATTAGCGGTTAAATCGATAACCCAATAAGAACATAGGTTCCAAAATGTTGTTGGTTCAGTTCTTGGTTAAACCAATTGTCTTCGAACACAATTGGTTTGGCCTCCTACATCTTTCACATAGAAAATATCGCTAAAACTTATGGAACATAATTTTAGTAAGATCACACGTCCTTATTGGGTTATCGGTTTAACTGTTAATAGAACTTAGAATTTGAAATCGAGCTGGTAGTCCATAAAACTTACAATATCATTAACCAAATAGATTGCTAAACCAATAAATTTTTATTCGGTTCATTTTATCAGTTTAACCAATTTTTGCACACCACTAAATTCATGGTCTACTTTGATGACACTTAGAACTTTGAATTTCTCGGGTACAGAATGTAGCAACTTTGAATAATATATAGCCAAAAAAAAAAAAAAAGGAAAAAAAACATTCTAATAAATTTCCTAAGGTGTTTTTACTTATAAAAGTATCCTACATTCATTTTTGGTTATTAGTTTTCACATTAATTTTTTTTTTCTTGGCGTTCCAATTATTTTCTTTTTAAGCTTCTACGGAGTTTAACTGATTTTTTAAGAAAAAATTAAAAAATTGAATAATAAAATGAAAGAATATCTTAAAAAAAATTGATCTGCGTATAATAGAATTGGTTTTAAAATTGATGAAAAAATAGAAAATGAGAAAAAGAAAGAAAGAGGAGAGAGAAATGAGGAGAGAGAAATGACTGAAGAGGAAGAAGAACCGTGGAAGAAGAAAGCAAGAGAAGGAAGAGCATAAAGTGATGGGCTCACATTCTAATTGTAATAAAATACTCTCTCACACACCATGTCATACTTATGCCTCACCCATTGTAAAACTTTATTAATTTTTCAGTCCATCCCAAATTATTTGTCATATCTCATTTTTCGATAGTCAAACTGTTTGAATTTTTCACAATATAAGAAGAATTTCAACTTGTAATATTTTTAGTATAGTTTTTAATATCTAAATTATAATTTTAAAATATTGATTTGATATAATCTAATTTAGAATGGAGGGAGTATAATCATGGGCGAAGTCACCTTAGGCAAAGGGTGGTCAGGCGTACACCCTTCGCCAGAAAATTACACGGCTTATATAGGTTAAATATTACTCCCTCCGTTTTAATTTATGTGAAGCCATTTGACTGGGCACGACATTTAAGAAAGAGTGAAGACTTTTGAAACTTGTGGTTCAAAATAAGTCTTGAATATTTGTGTGGCTGTAAATCATTTCATAAAGTGAATTCGTTTTCAAATTAGGAAAGAGGTTATTCGTTTTGGCATAGATTAAAAAGGAAATAGGTTCACATAAATTGAAACAGAGGGAGTAGTTATTATGAGTATATATTTAATTTTGCACACCTAAAACACAAGTGAGAAGAAAATTTGCACACCTTTCGTCAAATTTCTGGCTCCGCCACGAAGTATAATTAGTTATTTTATGTCACGTCAATGCGATCCGTATAATTAGTTGTTTTATGTCACGTCAATCCGATCCGTTTTGTCTTCATGATCATGTTATCTTTTACTTCCGAAATTTACCAACTTTTCGGGGGAAGAGGACCATAAATTACATATTATTACTAATCTACTATTATACCATCTCAAGACTAATTAAGTAGAAATCACTAATTTGAGTTAACAAATATAAGCCTTCGTGTGATTTCAGCTTCTCTTCAACTTCCAAGCATATGCATAAACACACTTATCTCCAAATTGAGGAGGATCACATATACCTGAAAGATCTCACTAACTCTACAATATGGATGTTGATTGATTGAAGTTAAATATACAGTTACTAGAATTCTCTAGCAAATATATTACAATAGTACAGTCAGATCTCTCTAAAACAGCATTATCGTATAACAATATTTCTCTATAACAGCGAAGTCATTTTTCTCAGAGTTTGTTATGTTATATTTTATCCCTGGTTAATCATCTTTATAGAAATAGAATATCTAAAATTAGCAATAACAAATCTAGAGATTTTGATCAAATTATTTGATACTTTAATACACTTTTTATGACAAAAAATATTATATATGAATATATATATTTCCATCGTTAAAAGATTTTTCATTATTATACAAAGTGTGATTAAGCTTAGAGTTTGACAATTAAAAATGAAAAATTAAATTCTATGCATTTTTTTGCCTATAACAACGAAATATTATTTAAACATCAATGTTGTTATAGATGTATAATAATCATTCCCTATAGCACCAAAAAAAAAATTCGAACCCAACGATGTTGCAGAGAAGTTTGACTGTATTTAAAACATCAGAGGTTTTGCATCAATTAACTAGTTTAATTACCTGAGCATAAAAAACGCATAAAGTAATTGAAATAAATTTGAACATGAGGAAGAGCTAGAGGTGGTGGCATATGGGTTGGTTGAGTCAAATTTAAGCGGGTTAGAATGGATTATATAAGTTCATGGGTCATAACTCAATCGGTACAAAATTTATCTGGATCAATATCGGTTGGGTCAATATGTATAAAATAATGGACAAAATCCAACCCGTCCAATATAACCCAAACATCCTCTCATAAGCTGACCAAATTATAACGCGTAGAGTACTGAGTTTAATTGGCCACGTGAAATTTCTTTTTCATTTTTGGCATATGCTGTGATTAGGGGTGTCAATGGTGCGGTTCGGGTGGTTATTTTATAAAATTTATACCACTTTACTTTGTATAATCGGAATTAGACTTTTCGAAATCGTCCCATCATCTCGGTTTTTCTTCAGTATCAGTACGGTTTGGTTTTCAGTATTTTATAAAGAAAACGTCATATAAAAGTCACAAATAGAAGTTGTACACAATAGCATGTATACTTGTATAAGACTTTGGCAAAAACTCTCTAGACATTTTATTGTTTAAAAAATAAAGACTCAAGAAAATATGAATCACAACAGGAATAGAGATTCATCTCAGTATTTTATAGTAGCGTAAGATAATATTAAATAAAGGCAAAAAATTTAGATTACACAAGCTGAGAGTAATCAATCAAGATGAGACAAAAGAACTAAGTCTAATATTATTCGGTACCCAATAAAAGAATTTAAATCATATGAGAGGAAATATATATATCTAATACCTTGTAGCTTGCTACTAAAAATCGCTGGAATACCTTGTAATTTAGTGGTTACTACTCGAGGTGCTAGAACTAATTAGTTTCAATAGGGGTAACACAACATATTACGGAGTTGGGACTTTGGTGTTAATTATTGTTGGCGACTTGTAGTCATTTCCATCACCCCAGGCACAAGACGAAATATTTAATATTTTATTAATTTTAAAGTTAATATATAAAACATATTTTACACATACAAATGTCTTCGGTACGGTTTGGTATTTTTTCGGTTTATTTTTATAAAATAAAAAATCTACCCAATTTTTCGGTATGGTTAGAAATTTATATAAAAACTGTCGGTTGTATTAAAAAATTCTAATAATCGGTTCGGTACGATACGATTCGGTTCGGTCGGTTAAGTCGGTTTTTACAAAACCCTTAACCCCTAGCTAGGAAGAGCTAAAAAATGGGTTATGCGCAAGGCATGCGTAACACATTTTCCACCCCAAAATTAACAACATTAGAATGGAAGCATTTACATAAATGTTGAATTTAAAGGTGTTATACGTGCAAATTAGAGAAACTACGACAAACGACCCGAAGCAGTTAGAGAGTAAAGCCTCTAAAGCATAGGCCCGTAACATTCGGGGGCTCCACTTTTTAATAATAAAGGATTATATTTCTTTTTACTTTTTGCAAAAAATAATTACTTTCAAATAAAAAAGACTCATCTGGTTACGTAAAAGGAAAAGATACTTTAAATAATCGTTGATCCCAAAAATGGGACCCCAAACATGTACTGATGTGCATGCTTTTATTGTGGCATAATTTGACAATGAGCACATACTCTTTGCTTTTTATAATCTTTTCACTATTTTCTTGATTTTTACAACACTCATTATCCTTCTTTAACTATACTCGAGTCATTTTTTTTGCACGGATTGCCCTTCAAAGGCACTGATCTTTAATTTTTGTCCCTCAAATTATTGGTCTTTAATTTTTTCCCTTCGCCTAAGGCCCATGAGTTCCGGATTCAAACACTTGCTTAATCAAAATTTTTTTTAAAAAAAGGCAAGACAAAGTTTGTGTCACGACCCAACCAGAGGGTCATGACGGGCACCCAAAGCTAACCTACCGAGTACCTCTAAGTATACATCTCATAATCATTTCTGGGTGGATCCCAATAGTAGCTCATGGTTGTCATAACCTGTAAGGACACATACCATAACATAATGGTGCATCTCTATATAATCGTCAACAATTATGCTCGTCATCACCAGCCGACAAGGTTACCAAAATATTATACAATAATATGACCCGGTGGAGCTATAAAATGTCTAATTGTTCACACACGTCTACGAGCCTCTATATAGAATACAAATGATCATAAGGACCAATACCAAATAGACTGCAGCTTCGAAGTAAGTGGAGTGCTCCTGAGAATCTGCTGATAGAATACTTACGGGTCTGATCCGTCTCCCTGCCTACTTACAGGCATGAGCGCAGCGTCCACAAAAAGGGACGTCAGTATGAATAATGCACTGAGTATATAAGACATGAATAACAACATACTATAGATATGAAAGGTAACATGGAATAAGAGAGATAACCTGTACATCTAAATGCCTCATAAGGCGGGTGTCATGCATGCTTAGCCTTTAAAAAAAATATTTTTATACATATATATAGTACCATTCCCGGCCATTAAAGCTCGGTGTTATATATATAGTATCATAGCCGGCATTAAGGCTCGGTGTTATATATATAGTATCATGCCCGGCCATTAAGGCTCGGTGTTATATATATAGTATCATGCCCGGCCATTAAGGCTCGGTGTTATATATATAGTATCATGTCCGGCCATTAAGGCTCGGTGTTATGATCATTAGACCGCGTCCGGGGCAATATCACAACATGCCCACTGCAGTGGTGTGCACAATAACTGCCGTACCCGGCCGATATGTGAGAAAATACATATATATATATATATATATATATATATATATATATATATATATATAAAGAGAGCCAAATAAAAGCTACGACTCTATCGGAGTGACCTAAGGTCGGTAACCTCCGATTTATAATATGGAGCAATCATCATCGCTATATCTCACCTTGAAGGAACAATTATTATAAGGTGAGATCAACAACAATGAATAAAATTGGATCTTGGATACACAACCCCAAATCTCAACAATTTGAAAACAAGAATCGAACTTCATTCTTATCACTTTACCCATAAATCTATAAAAAAAAAAAAATAGAGAACTAGAGAATACACCCCCATTATATCTTGGATTTCAGCTTCAGAAAGTTAAAAATTCCAAAATAAAAAACGAAGCTACAATTTATGCAATATGGGCTACAATTAGTACTTTATCTCATCAACCCATCATATGTATGCAATATGGGCTACTAAATAATATTCATATTCATGTAGAAAAATGTAATGAATCGAATAAACCGAAAAGATATCCATCAATAATTGATTGTTAAAAATTTCAGTAAAATATCCTACAAAACCAATGTCCAATGTAGGTTGGAAGAAATTAAGAAAACGCTTGCTCATTTCTACCAAGTGCAAAGAAGTTTTAACCACAACAAAAGGCTATAATAATCATTGATGTTTCTCAGTAATGCTAATTGCAAACTACTTAACCCAAAAGGGAAATTTGAAAAGCAACATTAATAACAATCTATCCCCTATCCAGTATTGGGCATTAAGTTTGACTCAAATCAATAAACAACAATTTCTACTAATGAGATTTATCTTTTCTTAAATTAATGCTTGAAGTCCATCCATATGTAATCACTTGTCACTAATATTAATTTCGTTTAACTATAACCTAGATTAATCAACTAAACCCACAAAAAAAGGAGCAAAAAACCAACGCACAATTAACCTTTCCAGCTATAATCAGCCAAATACACTAACCCATAAAACCAAATTAGTGAGAAACCCATAAAAGAAGCAAAAAAGTAAATGTGTCTTGAAGAACCTTAAACTAGAGCCCAAGCAATTAAAAAGAATACCTGGAATAGATGGTGGTGGCGGCGGACTGGAAGCCAGAGCTAGCTGGCTGGCGGCGGACTGGACGCTGGCGCCTAAGAACCTCCCACGTTTGAGATGCTTTTGGGAAGAGGGATGTGGGTTTCTAGTTCACAACCTTTGAATAAATCAAGGTGTTACTTCTAAATTCGTGCACAACCATAACTCATACTCCCTTTGTTTCAATTTGTTTGAACCTATTTCCTTTTTACTTCGTGCCAAAATGAATGACCTCTTTCCTAATTTGAAAACAAATTCACTTTATGAATGATTTACAGCCACACAAATTTTCAAGGCTTATTTTGAACCACAAGTTTCAAAAGTCTTCCCTCTTTCTTAAATGTCGTGCCCAGTCAAATGGGTTCATATAAATTGAAACGGAGGGAGTATAAGAAAGTAATAGACTAGAGATGATAAATAAAAGGAGCGAGGGTACACACGGTGGTGGTGAAAGGGAAACAGAGACAAGGGTTTTAGATTTTGGGAGCAAACTTAAAAATGGGGGTAAAAGATAGGGGTTCAGATTTTTATTAAAATTACCGACCTCATGAGGTCGGTAACTTAAATTATTATTTTTGACATTAAAAATTTACCGACCTCATGAGGTCGGTATCTTAAATAATTATTTTTCAAATTTTAAAAAACAACGACCTCACAAGGTCGCTTTCTAAAAAACAATTCTATAGAATATTTTTAATAAAATTAAGCGAATAAAATTAAGCGACCTCATGTGGTCGGTACTAAAAATTATTTTTATTTAAATTTTAAATAGTACCTACCTCACGAGGTCGGCTTATTAAAAATAATTTATAATATTCACTTTTAAATAAATTTGCGTCATCGTGAGGTCGATATATATTTGCTACGGATTTTTGTATAATATTACCTACCTCATGAGGTCGGTTTATTTTAAAAAAAATTAAAATATAAATATGAGGCGTTTAATGACTTCATGAGGTCGGTTTTAGTAGGTCGGAAATCAGCAGTTTTTTAGTAGTGTCAATACTCTCATAATAGCATTAAAATCATTTGGAATTTCTAGAATTAAGATCATCATCATCATGTTCATCATGGAAAACATCTCATCTTTAGTATCATAAGAAGCTTTTAAGAATCATGAACTTCTAACTTTTGGAAGTAAGAAGGTTATGGAATCATAACATAGGAATCATGCCTTTTGAACAAAATCATAAGATGAGGTCAACATCAACAAATATAATCAAAAATCTTGAAACCAGCTCAATAATCTCATAATGACATTAAAACCATAACTTTGGAATCTCCAGAAATGGGATCATCATAATCCTCATCATGGTCCTTATAGAAAACATTCATCTTTAGCATCATAAGGATTTTGAAAATCATCGAAGCGCTAGTATTTTCGGAATTAGGGTATTATGAAAGTCGTGTATGCGTTCATAAGAAAAGAATCACGCCTTTAAAAGAAAGAGGAATAGCCTTAACATACCCTTTGGTCTCCTTAACTACTCAATGTTTATCCTTCCAAGCTCGTAAATCTACATGTAAACCATTCATACTATTGTTAGGCTCATTTTCATATGCTTATCTTAAGCCTTCAATTTAAATCCATTTAGAATCTGCCGAAATTCGAGCAGCATCTCCCTTGTTTATATGCCTAGCCCGAAATCACAATCCAATAACCAACAACAACAACAACAATACCAACATCACAACAACATTATCAACACCAATAGGCTCCATAAAACATCCCACACGATGTTTTCCCAGTTTCTCAACTAACCAACTTATTATACGACTATTTAATAACTTTATCTCCGAAAATAAATGAAATTAATATTAATAAGGAGAGATTCATACCTTATTCTTGCTAGAGCAGCAATATCTTCAATATTTACTTTGAATCCAAGCCAATTCCAATACAAGACAAAACTATAATCGCGACTACACGTTACTGAACCTCGATTAATATTCCGTCACTTGAAATTACTCAAAATCCTCACTTTTATGGGGTTTATATGCTCTCTCATCCTTGCTGATTTTTTTGGAATACTTGGGAGATTATTATGACAAAAAAGAGGGGTTTTAACCCTTATATAGTGTGCTAAATTCGGTGGCACTGTAGCAGTGTGTTTCTACTCTGTTTGCCTAACTTGTAACGTCTATAATTTTCTACTCCAATGTCGTATCATCGAGCGGTTTGTTGCGTCAGAAACTAGACTCGACAAAATTCACTTTAGGCTTTTAAAACACCTTAAAACACCTAATATACTAAAAGATATTTTTCCTCTAAGTTGGACCAAAATTGCCGCTCATATTTTCTTCAAAGTTCCAACAAATTAAATTTTCTTGATCAACTTGCCCCCCAATCCTTCCGTAGCTTATTATATGAACTTAAACCCTCGTAACCATAAGATAGGTGCATACAATCTCATATATTCTGGGAAGTCCTCCAAGTCTACACTTAAAACAACTAATGCCTAATAGATTTCACTACAAAATTATGAGGTGTAACATTCTCCCCCCCTTTAAAAACATTCGTCCTCAAATGTTGAAGTAGAGTTCGCTCTGAGGTGGAGGTCAACGTTCTCACCTGCATCGGCTGGCATTTACTTTACTTACTTGCAGTCTGACTTGTTCATTAAAACTAAACCTACTTGAATTGCGCAACTCGTCCTTCTTCTTTTGTGGCAAAATTTATGCTCGTACTCAAGATCATCCCTCTTCTTATTATCTGTTTGTCTACTAACTCTCTATTCTTAATCGTTCTCATTGTATCTTCAGCCTCCGCCGTTTACATTCTTATGTGCTCTTGTGTCTAGTACTTACTAGATACTTTTATCTAATTTTGATCCCATCTTCTTTTTATTTAGAAATTCTTGTTCTCTTCGATCTCTACATATCTTTCTTACGTTTCACAGATATCCCAGGCCTTTGTCTTCTTAGAGTTTACTTATTCTTATTCTTCCTCCCTTAGATATAACCTCAAGACTGGTCATATTTTAACATCCTTTGCTTTTCTATGTATCGAATTAATCTTTGCGGTACTTTATCTTTCAACTAGTTTAACACCGAAATGTCTCGCTTAATTTCTCTTTCCTTCAATTGGACTTCTAGCACTTGGCTAACTAACAGTAATTCTTGTACTTATATCAAAAACATTTCTTCTTCCACCGAAATCTCTTTTTTAATGATTCCTTTCCTTCAATTTACTCTCAAAGTTTCTGATCCTTAGTTCGGCTAATAAATTAAGGGCGAATTCAAAAGTTTGTCAAAGAATAACCAAGATTCCTTGTCATGCAGCGAATTCGAATCTTTTCATTTGTTTCCTTTGTCTGTAACCTTCATTCATCCCTTTTCCAATAAGAGCCATCATGTTGCTTGATCCATGAGGTTTCATTGTCACCCGCTTGTTCCAATCAAACGCGACATCCCTTAATCATTTCCTTTGGGGTTCTCCTTCTAGTTTTAACCTTTGCCCGACTCTCACTAAATAAGTCTTTCGCATAGTTTGACGCACTTATTTGTCATTTCGGTTTATCAATCAAGCAGATCTCTCAATTCCCTAAATGTCCACCTCTTTTATTTATTTACTTGAATCCTTTTCTTGCGATCTTATCTTCGTCTACTTCCATGACTTCACCTTCCGTTAACTTAGTCTCTCCTGTTTCGCAGCCCTCTATTTCTCTACTAGTGGACAACTTTCTTATTCGGCTGTGACACTTTTCCTTCCTTGCTTCTCTAGTGCTACTTTAGATTATCCCTCTTAGTACTAATCTATTTTACATACATATCATTTCATCTCCTTTTTAATTCTTTGGTCAGACTCCTTAATTCCTTGCATTGTCATCATAGTTCCACCTATGGTAGCGTCCAGATGGTTTGCAATAGCATTTACTTGCTAATGGCTTATTATTCTCATTAATTACTTTACTTCATATTACTCATCCAATGCGTCAAAAATACCATAGCCAAGGGATTTATATTCAAATGGGACTCAATTCGACCCATACAACAATCCTCGGCACCATTCCTTATACACTTGTATACAACATTTTCTTATCATCGTTATTATCCCCCATCACAAGATTATGCTTACAACTTACTAATGATCATATCTCAAGCTAATCTACTATTCAAAATATCTTCAGATCCATGTTTGAATCTTTCCTCCAATTTCCTCTCCTCCAATCTTAACATCATTACAAAATAACTCATAAGCATAAGGCTAAAATAAAATCTTACTTAATCACAACTTCCTTTTAATATGAGTATGCTTCCCTCTTTAAGTCCTTGGCTCTCCCATACCAGCTGCTAATTGAGACTTAAATAACTTCCATTATTCTTCAAACATTTATTGTCGTCCCCACACCATTTTACTAGCCATTTCATCAGGACGATTATTTATATGGTCCTATGACATATACTCTCACAATTTAATATAAACGGTGACTTATGATTTCACGACGTAGGAGATATTTTCTAGTCTCGAAAAGATCTTGTTGTCATGCTATCCATAGGCATAGTGTCTTCCTTCCTTTTAACGATCATTGAAATTCCTAAAAATATTTCCTCTTTTAAAACTCTCACCTCTTCCAGTGCTACGATTTCTCTTTACTAATCCCTACTATCCCTGATACTTATCCTTGGTCACTTGTAGGCCTTCTCACTTCTTCTGTTACCTTTTTGGGGTACGTTTGCTGCATATTTAATTGTAACAAAAAAATTCTCTGGTATGAGTTATTCGAATCATAGCCCGGAACACAACATATTGTATTGATAAAACTTCTTCCCTTTGATTTGTTAAACCTTCATTATCTTGTCATGCCTCATTTCCCATGTCTGTCTCATAATATTTTAAGGCTTACCTTAGGCGAATTCCACATTGGTTCGGGAGAATCCCACATCGGTTGGGGAGGAGAACGAAGAGTGCTTTATTAGTACTTGGATACCTCTCCCTTGTAGACGCGTTTTAAAACTGTGAAGGGCAAAGGCTCCAAAGCGGACAATTTCTACAAGCGGTAGCCTGGGCTGTTACAGTTGGTATCAGAGCCAGTGCGAGGCCGGTGGTGGGGCAAACCCGGTGGTGGGGCAAACCTCAGCGAGGACGCCGAGTCCCAAGGGTGGGTGAGTGTAAGGCTTGCCTTAGGCGAATCCCACATCGGTTTAGCGAATCCCACATCGGTTGGGGAGGAGAACGAAGAGTGCTTTATTAGTGCTTGGATACCTCTCCCTTGTAGACGCGTTTTAAAACCGTGAGGGGAAAAGGCTCCAAAGCGGACAATTTCTACATGCGGTGGCCTGGGCTGTTACAAATATACTTGCATTTAGTCCATTTCCACTTTTCTTTAGCACATCCTTGCTATATTAGTTCATCTCGAATTTTGACTCCTTTAAGCCGAAGTTTTTCCTTCTTCCGTACTTGGGAATATTCTAATTCTTCCAAGAATGTTCTCATATACCAAGGATATTCACGTATTGGCCGTCTTTGGTACAGTCATTTGGCCTACCCTAACAATCCTTCAACTCTTGCTAGTCCATATAATATCGCCGAGTTACTTTCATCGTACGGTCTGACTTATTTCACTTTTTCTAACTGGATTCTTGTATCAAGTCAAATGTCCACACATATTGGACACAACTCAAACCACTTCCTTCCTTCATGCCTAATAGCCCCTTAGGTTAATGAATCATACGGGGACATCTGGACCCGTTATGCTCCTTATAGAGTGCCCGACTATACCATGCTCCTTCAGCCGCAATTTTCCTTCGTAGCCGTCCTTTCACCAGTACCCTTGAGATTCCTCTTACTCTTGGTTACCAATTCCGAGTTGGGTTTATACCATACCAGTAAAAGTCGATACTCTCTCCCATTCATTCTCACGATTTGTCCTTTCCTTAATTTATCTCATAGTGTCCCATAGTTTCTCTTAACTAAGTGTTTGTATCATAATCATGCATCATAATCCTTCTAATGTCCTGCCGATTCTTGCTCTCATCATGAAATTTTAGTAAAAATCTTGCCACGCCCGAACCTCGGGCCCGGGACGTAACAACGACACCGGCGCTCGATCGTACGTGACCGAGCGAACCAATCGGCCGATCGAATCAACATGTGATATCAAAACATAAGCGAATGTGAAAATAACTGAACACATGCCGATATGCTAAAGGTCCGACCGAAATCATAATGCGGAAATACATAGAAAATATGAACATATATCCGAAAGTAGTCAATACGGCTTAAACCAAACGATCGAACAAGCACCATCGAGGCTAACTTAATAAAATATCCGACTATCCGAACTATGTCTATGAAGCCTCTAAGAGTACTAAATGATAGAGTCAAGTTTTATAACCGAAATAACCGGATAGCCGACAATGCCCGAAGAACGCGGCTCACCGTACCGATACGTGCACCTAATTAGCCGAATCGTCAACTCGTGTATCATTACCGCATCGCGAGATGCAGTTTCAAAGAATAAAAAGGGACATCAAGACATTTGAATTGTGTACTGTACAAGTAACCGAAACAATAAAATACCGG
>NC_081346.1:5964587-5995275 GCF_029784015.1 Lycium ferocissimum | reverse complement strand
GAACAAGTCTTGGTGGGTTACTTCTACGCACCAAACCTACTTCAGCACCCTTGGGTTTTCTTGAATTAGATGAACCTTGGCTAGGTTTCATACATTTGGGGTTCGTTGATCTTTTGGTGTTATTGATTGTGATTTCCTTGAATTTTCGTGTGGATGAAGGTTAGAGAGTATTACAGAGGTTTTCTTGACCAAGAATGATGAAAATATGATTTTGGTCGAGTCAGGTCTTATTTAAAGTAGTCCGAAAAGTCTGGACAAAATCTCTGTCACCACTTGCAGCGGACTGCGGCGTCGCATGTCGTGTCTGCCCAGTCGCATCTTGCGTCGCATCCGGTGACGGGCGATTTTCTCGACGAACAGTCTGTCGTAAAATGGCCATAACTTTTTGTGTAAAGCTCCGTTCAAGACCCATAATATACCGTTGGAAAGCTATTTCAAAGGTCTACAACTTTCATCAAGGAAGTTTTCCCAAATTCTCAATTAATAATGGGGTTATGATCATTGGAAGTAAGACCTTCTATAAACTCACTTGCAAACATGCCCCGTAGAGTGGTTTTCAACTTTGCTTTGCCCAAAGACATTTCTTATGACTTTATTGGTTTTCAAAACACTTCCTATAACCCTCATATTGGTTCCATTATATTATCATCTTATGAGTCAAACTTACGCCCGAAGCTACGAGGTGTTACAAATACGCCCTTTTTTTTTTCTTCCTTCGTTCATTTCTTATTTCCCTTTATGATACCATAGCTTGCTCGTATGTATGTCTATTCCTCGTATATTCATCCTGTTTCATTTATAATTGTATTTCTATTCCAAGTCCACTGTCATATGCCATCACTGTCTACCTTTGGCCAACCTTACTAATTTATTAAACTTCTTTTTATTGTTGACGATCACGTAACTTCTTTTAATCAATTCATAACTGTGCTTTCTCGTACTTCTGCCCTCAAGGTCCTCCTTGGTTTCCTTTACTCTTAAAGGGCTCTTTCCCGTTTACCACTTAATATTATCTACCTGGAAGTCTACAGAACATTCCACTATGAGTACAAACCCATCTTGATCTCGTGTATATATATATATATACTTCTAGGGTGGAACTTTTTCGTACTCGTTAACTTCTTTTTCCATATCAATATCTGTTTGTTATCTCTTACTAGCCAATCTAATCTATAAATCGTAATACCGTATTTGAGTTCCTAATGTCAACTTTCTTTATGTTTCCAATAGGTCTCAATCCTCCGAAATCTCGAATGCAACTCATTCCAGTTTCTTTAATTACTAATCATTTCCCCCCCAGGGTTCCACCTTTAAATTAAATTAAGATCATTCTAAAATTTCTCTTTGAAAGCATCGCATAGTTGTTCCTTCAATCATGACTTACCAAATGGCTGATGGTCACATTTTTCCTTAAATCTTTCTCTATAGACATGCAAACAATTCAATTTGTAAAAATTTCGGCAGAGTTTCCTCTATAATTCTTACTACCTTATTCACGCACACACCAGTAAAACACATCCAATGCCCCATAGAGCAATCACAAATACCCACAATATCTTGCTCAGAGTTCTTATATCAACGTCTATCCATATTAATAAAACGGGAAACATACCTTTCGAATGAACAACTTCAATTCTCAGCAATTACTCGTAGCGGCATAATCAACTGCTTATCCACGATTAAAACATTTTGGTTAGGATTAGGGACATTATATCCTATGATATAGCTCTATGGCACAATCTAAGATAAGAAAGAAAGGCCAATGGTTCCTAAATGCCCTGCAGCCTCTTGTTTATAAGTGTGGCGCGCTTCACACCCATAAACAAGACTCTACTAGACACGGCTCATAGACATTCCCTAGGACGAACTGCTTTGATACCACTTTGTCACGACCCAACCAAAGGGCCATGACGGGCACCCGGAGCTAACCTACCAAGTACCTCTAAGCATACATCTCATAATCATTTTTGGGTAGATCCCAAAGGTAGCTCATGGTTGTCATAACCTGTAAGGACACATACCATAACATAACATAATGGTGCATCTCTATATAATCATCAACAATTATGCTCGTCATCACCAGCCGACAAGGCTACCAATATATTATACAATAATATGACCCGGTGGAGCTATAAAATGTCTAACTGTACACACACGTCTACGAGCCTCTACATAGAATACAAATGATCATAAGGACCAATACCAAATAGACTGCAGCTCCGAAGTAAGTGGAGTGCTCCTGAGAATCCGCTGATAAAACACCTACGGTCCGAACTGTCTCCCTACCTACTGCGGGCATGAGCGCGGTGTCCCACAAGAAAGGGACGTACACGAATAATGTACTAAGTATGTAAGGCATGAATAACAACATAATATAGATATGAAAGGCAACATGGAATAAGAGAGATAACACACGTACATGTGGATGCCTCATAAGGCGGGTGTCATGCATGCTTAGTCTTTTAAAAAAAAATATTTTTATACATATATATAGTACCATGTCCGGCCATTAAGGCTCGGTGTTATACATATAGTATCATGTCAGGCCATTAAGGCTCGGTCTTATATATATAGTATCATGCCCGGTCATTAAGGCTCGGTGTTACATATATAGTATCATGCCCGGCCATTAAGGCTCGGTGTTATCATCATTAGCCCGCGTCCGGGGCAATATCATAATATGCCCACTGCAGTAGTGTGCACAATAGTTGTTGTACCCGGCCGACTATAGCGTGGCTCGGTGTGAGAAAATACATACATATATATATAAAGCATGCATGAGAGCTAAATAAAAGCTACGACTCCATCGGAGTAACGTAAGGTCGGTAACCTCCGATTTATATTATGGAGCAATCATCATTGTTATATCTCACCTTGAAGGAATAATTATTATAAGGTGAGATCAATAACAATGAATGAAATCAAGATAATCATGAAATAAGCTCCATACTCTCATAATACCATTAAAAGCATTTGGATTTTCTAGAATTAAGATCATCATCATCATGTTCATCATAGAAAACATCTCATCTTTAGTATCATAAGAAGCTTTTAAGAATTATGAACTTCTAACTTTTGGAAGTAAGAAGGTTATGGAAACATATATGGAATCATAACATAGGAATCATGCCTTTTGAACAAAATCATAAGATGAGATCAACATCAACAAATATAATCAAAAATCTTGAAACCAGCTCAGTAATCTCATAATGACATTAAAACCATAACTTTGGAATCTCCAGAAATGGGATCATCATAATCCTCATCATGGTCCTTATAGAAAACATTCATCTTTAGCATCATAAGGATTTTGAGAATCATGAACTGCTAGTATTTTCGGAATTAGGGTATTATGAAAGTCGTGTATGCGTTCATAAGAAAAGAATCACGCCTTTAAAAGAAAGAGGAATAGCCTTAACATACCCTTTGGTCTCCTTAACTACTAAATGTTTATCCTTCCAAGCTCATAAATCTATATGTAAACCATTCATACTATTGTTAGGCTCATTTTCATATGCTTATCTTAAGCCTTCAATTTAAATCCATTTAGAATCTGCCGAAATTCGAGCAGCATCCTTGTTTATATGCCTAGCCCGAAATCACAATCCAATAACCAACAACAACAACAACAACAATACCAACATCACAACAACATTATCAACACCAATAGGCTCCATAAAACATCCCACACGATGTTTTCCCAGTTTCTCAACTAACCAACTTATTATACGACTATTTAATAACTTTATCTCCAAAAATAAACTGAAATTAATATTAATAAGGAGAGATTCATACCTTATTCTTGCTAGAGCAGCAATATCTTCAATATTTACTTTGAATCCAAGCCAATTCCAATACAAGACAAAACTATAATCGCGACTACACGTTACCTGAACCTCGATTAATATTCCGTCACTTGAAATTACTCAAAATCCTCACTTTTATGGGGTTTATATGCTCTCTCATCCTTGCTGATTTTTTTGGAATACTTGGGAGATTATTATGACAAAAAAGAGGGGTTTTAACCCTTATATAGTGTGCTAAAGTCGGTGGCACTGTAGCAGCGCTGTAGCAGCGCATTTCCTTCTGTTAGCCTAACTTGTAACGTCCATAATTCTCTATTCCAATGTCGTATCGACGAGCGGTTTGTTGTGTCGGAAACTAGACTCGACGAAATTCACTTTAGGCTTTTGAAACACCTTAAAACTCCTAATATACTAAAAGATATTCTTCCTCCAAGTTGGACCAAAATTGCCCTTCATATTTTCTTCAAAGTTCCAACAAATTTAATTTCCTTGATCCACTTGCCCCCCAATCCTTCCGTAGCTTATTATATGAACTTAAACCCCCGTAACCATGAGATAGGTGCATACAATCACACATCCTGGGAAGTCCTCCAAGTCTACACTTAAAACAAATAATGCCTAATAGATTTCACGTACAAAATTACGAGGTGTAACAGTTTGGATCTCTAGTGTACTCTTCTGAAAAACAAGAACTACAACCTACCGTGTACGTATTTGTCGTTATTGATTTCTCTCAGGCACCAAACGTTCAAGAAAATAGTTCTTCGAAAAATTAAATATCAATTTTTCGATCAAGTTCTATCATCCTAACTTTATAGTATTATTTTTCTTTTATAATTTGTTTTTTTTTTTTTGACATTTTACGTTGGTACATATTGTCTTTTTAAATATTTATAGAATATAAATATATCAACTAACAAAAGAATTACTAGAAGAAATCAATTATAAAATATTTATATTCATAATTTTGCATCTCAAACAAATGAAAAATGAATGTGAAAGTTTTTTTTTTTTTTTCCAATTTTTCGAAAATTGTTAAGGCCCCTCCTTAAGCTTTTGTTCTAGCCCTTCATCAACATTGAGCCGCCCCTCCAAACAACTCACGGGTCACGACCCATAAGAATTACTATGTAGCAAATTGAAAGGTAATTTTGTCTTTTAATTTAATTTATAAAACAAGAAGAGCTCGCATTATATGTTCTAACAAGAAATTATTCTCACAAAAAATCATTTGCAAATTCAGTTAAATTCTTCAATAAAAATTGTTTAACTACGTCAAAGTGATTTGAAGTATACTTTCACCAGCGTTTAAATCAGCCGACTTAGTTTAGTGATAAATAAATTAATCCTTTAACCTCATTCACAATAAAATTCTACTTTAATAACGTCACTCGTTATATGTCAAGTTTGTTAATGACTCATTCTTTCCAATATTAAGAGGTGTAGTTTCAAATATTAAAATAATAACACGGTTATGCTAAATAAATTTAAAAAAAATACGAGAAATTACATGAAACCACAAGAAGTAAAGGTTGGAATGAGAAGAAAGAAAATGAAAAATAAATAATATAAAAAGAAAAAAATAACTTTTTCAGATCTCTTATGTATAAAAAATAAAAATCTCTTGTAAAAGGATCATAAAACTAAACAAAATTTGTAAATGGCCAAATAACTATTTCTCCTGGTTTTTTCTAGTTCTCTTATCATCTTAATTAGGTCCATGACATTGTTTTATAGTATTATACTCTTCTCTTATCGATCTTTTTATAATTTTTTTTATCAATAGCCAATTTGTTCTTACTTTAAGCATGGAAGGAAACATGATAAGTATACACTCTGCAAAAGACTACATGCAACGTAACCTCTTCTCTACTTCTTGATACAAAATTTTGTATCAAGAAAAAGTACCAATTCCAATTATTGAAGGTACTTATTGTTTAACTAATAAGTAACCTAAACGTGGCTAACTAAGTGTCACTAGGAAAGAGAAGAAATGCTTAAAAGAGAAAAGAACAAATCAAAGTATCCTAAACGTGGCTAACTAAGCGTCTAAGTGTCACTAGGAAAGAGAAGAAATGCTTAAAAGAGAAAAGAACAAATCATGACTGTATTGATAACTGTCACTAGGAAGGAGAAGAAATACAGTCATGATTTTAGTCAATACAGTCATGATTTGTTCTTTTAAGCTTTTTCTTTTCCTTCCTGACAGTTAGCCACGTTTTGGATACTGATTTGACCCCTTTTTAGATCAAGAGACATCCAAATGACTGCATCATTCAAATGCTACATGCACTTCATGCTTTCCTATTATAACTTATCTTGCAATTTTTTCGTATTTGCACCTCTTTAGGAATTGTGGGAAAGATGTATATGCTTGTGAACTTAGAAGCTTGAAGCTGAAGTTTTTAGATGTCATCTCTTCCCCAGTATTTACTAGAACTCGTATAGATATCCGCAAGCCGAATAGGGCATTGACTCGGGAAAGATTGACCCTTCAAGAATCTTTTGAGATAGTTGATTAACGTACTGCACTTCAATTGGATGAAAACGCTTACCCATACCACGCACAGTCGACATGAGACAAGTAAGATACACAAAACGCTCAAAGACAATCAAGAAGTATATCGAAGACAAGAGCTATTTGAGTATATTTTTATTACGCATAGAAAAACCTTTAATAATGATTTGCAAGAGCCACTGTGAAAATATTGAGAGAAGAAAGAAATATAGTAGTAGTATTTATGAAACAACAATAAACTCGATCACCATAGAAGAGAATGCTCTAACTCTACTAATGTGGTTCTTTATATAGATGTTATGTTTCCAAAAAACTAACGCATTCGGACTACTAATTTAAGGAAAGTATTAGGCGATGGAAAATATTAGGAAAACGTGTTTTTCTTTTTTCTCTTTTTTGTTGGAGGTGTTTTTTATTTTGATTTTTCGGTTACACTTGAGCCTCAAGTTATTTACCTTCCTTGTTTCATATCATAACTCATTTTACTTGAACTAACTTTGTTCTACCAAAAAAGAAATCTCCAAATTTAACAATTTCTGTTACAGAAGAAAATGTAAAATTGTTTTTTTCTTTCATTTGCAAGCTACTTTTCTAATTTAACATGTTTTAACAGAAAAAAGAAAATTAACTACGGAGCTGAGTAAAAATGTCAATGAAGCAAATCAGAATTTAACAAAATGAATTTATATGATTCAAGAAATGCCCTTTTCTTGGTGGTAACTTCATTCCAACTGTACCAAATCGTTGATGTACAAATTATAAAATTTATGTTGTGTTCTTTCTTCTTCCTCTTTTAAGTTCGTGTTTTGTTTTTCACTTGTTTTGTTTGAACTATTTGAAGTACTTTAGCTCAAATTTTATCAGTTGGTCGTGTCATAAGAAAATAATGACAAGTTCTTTGAATTATGGGTTAATTTCACTAAACGTTCTTGTATTTTGACTCAATTTCAAATACACGCTCAATATTTTAAAATACTCTAATTGCACTCCTTATATTATAAATCTATACATACACCCTCTATGAGGTATATCTAATTATCTATAACTAAATATATTAAAATCTAATTATGAAAAAAAAATTAAAATTAAAAATGTTTTATTTATTTAATTAATAAGTGATTTAAAAAAATAGATAAACGTTTTTGTTTAAAATCGTTATTCATGCATTTATTTAAAAAATAAATATTTTTAAAACTCTCCAATAGAAATTGAGCACAAATTACTTAATAAGGTAATTAGAATAATAGAACTATTACGTATTTGAAAAAAATATTTTTATCTTTCAAAACTCATAACTATAATTCCTGTTCATTTCTCATTCTTTACTATAAAGTTGACAATTTATTTGGAAAGAGGCATTCTTTTCGTGGTTTTTTCTTTTTCTTTTGGGTGTGTTCAAGCTTCACTTATGTTATTGACTGAAAAGTTTCGTTATATTTTGTAAATGCTTTTCTTATTATATATATATAGGTTAATCACCCTTATTGCAAATTGCTAATCCTTCTTATGTTTGCCAATAAGCTCTCATGCTACCTTTGATTGGTTAGAAAAGATTAATTTCTCATATTTCAATAGCATGGGAAATAATGTGCAACATTTAAATATCATAGCGGTTTATATGTTTTAATTTATTTAAAAAAAAAAAAAAAAAAAAAAACCTGTAGAGCAAGGATTTTATCACCTAAAGTCAAGGATGAAAGTATTTGATCAGATGAAATAACATAAGAACTAAGAAGTACAAGACCACAGAGCAAGAGGGTCCGGAAAAGGATGAACAATTGGGCTAAATCTCAATTTGCAAGATTGTCTTTCGCTGGGCTGGTCTTTAAGTTTTGTCCCTCAAATCAGTGGTCTTTAATTTTTAGCCTTCACTAAAAACCTCTTGATTCTGGGTTCGAACTCCCGCTCAATCAAAATTTTTTTTAAAAAAAAATCACAAGGCATAAGTTGAGATTCGCAGGGCATAATTCGCAGGGCATAAGTTGGGTTTCAAACTCTGCCTTAAGGCAATATATATATATATATATATATATTTTGCTGGAATTTTGCAAACATCTGCCTTAAGGCCTAATTTTGGGTAAAAGTTTGGCCAACTTATGCCTTGCGAATCCCAAATTATGTCTTGCATTTTTTTTTTCTTTACTGAGCCTGGGTTCGAACCCAAGACCTCTGGGTGCTAAGTGAAGGACAAATATTAAAGACCACCAATTTGAGGGACAAAAATTAAGGACCACCCCAAAAGAAGGACAATCCGTGCAAAAAAAAAAAAAAAAAGAATCTAGACCATGTCGAGGCCCAATGTGGTAACATACCTCATTCTATTGAAATTGACATGTATATTCACTCTTAATAACAAGGGAAACTTACACAAATGACTATATATATATATATATATATATATATATATATATATATATATATATATTTTTTACATAACTATACTTTCAATATTTACATCTCGTAGCGACACCCTTCGTTTCTCGTTGTATTCATGAATACAATCACTTGGTCCAACAACTGTATTTCAGTGTATTAATTATGGTTTCTTGTTGTATTTATATCAATACGAACTTTCATTGGTCCAAAGAACTTCATTTCGATATTCATTATGATTTCTTGCTGTATCTGTGTATTTTTAGTGTATTCATTTGTATTGAGTTGTATTTTATTCATTTGTATTCAAATACACCCAGATCTGAGATACAAGAAATTAAAAACATACTCAGATCTGAGATGCAAGAAATAAAATACGCTTAGATCTGAGATATAACAAATAAAATACACTCAAATTTGAGAAAAATTCGGTTGATTGGCCATGGATTTCGGCCATAGAAGACGACGACCGTGGAGGAGAGTGTATTCATCGGAATTCTCAAAAGCACACGCCAATCGCTGGAGCAGTGAAGAAGACGAAGGAGCGAACATTATGGTGGCGTTTTGTCGGAGCTGTTGTTCGTGGTGACTGCTCCAACCATGAAGATGAGGAGGAAGACTAAACTAGACGTTAGAGAGAGAGAGAGAGAGAGAGAGAGAGAGAGAGTTATGTATTTTACCTTAATAGCTAATTAGTGTCATTAACATACAACTTTTAGCTATGAGAAGTAATTAATGCAAACTATAGCTACTAAATATAATTACCACTACTAGTTTGCCACACCATGTAGATTTCCCTAATAACAAATTGACAATGAAGAGTCAAATTTTACCAAACATATATAGTGAGAATCAAAATATTCAACTCCTAATTTAAGCTTGCTTCCTTCCGAAATTCAGATCCAACTCCATGCATACTCCTATTCATACAACAAAAGTTTCGTTAAAAGAAAATAATAGAAATTCACCAAATATTTGATCCCATGAGTTTAGACGATTACATGAAAAATAACATGTATATCGGTGTATGAATATATGACCACATCTATCGCGGTTACATTTCTAAAAGACAACACATATGTATCCATGTATATCCTCGTGTATAATAATTTTTGTATATATATATGTGTGTGTGTAACCATGTATATCCCCATGCATAGTAGCAGCTTATATCCATATGAATCACTGCTACACTTCCTCTATGCATATCTTTTATCCATTATCAACCGGATTTCCAAAAATCACTAAGAAATTTAATTAAAAAAAATAAAAATAAAAACTTTTTTATTGTTGCTTCGTCTCAATAAGCATGCCCAAAAACATGTTATCTTTTGACCAAAATTTCAACAGAGAAAACATCAAAATAACTGAATATTTATGAAAAAAAAATAAAATGCAACAATCAAATCTCTGAAGAGGAAGAGAAAACATGAAAATTTCAACCTAAAAATGAATTATAGAATGCCTATAATGAGATAAATCTTGGGCAGCGAGATATAAAGAAACTTGAAGAAAAATTAATAGAAAGAGCAAGAATAGACAATTTCTTAAGCTACTTTTACCGTGGTTACGTATTGCCAATTATATTAGGAAAAATAACCACCACGAGCTACCGGGTGCCACTAATAAATAAAATAGGAATTTTTACTCATTGTAGCTTCTTTTAAGACTATCCTTTTATTTAATTATATTTAATAGCTAATTAACTTTTCTAAATTACAAATAGTAGCTATATCAAAAATACATACCCAAACACATATATCTTTCTTTTTTTCCAATCACTACCCATTTCAAATTTTTCATTTCTCAAAACCCTAAAAAATCCCTCTCACCTTCTCTCAACCACCACCACCATGGCCGCGCCGCCCCTCTTCTCTTCTCCCTCTCCCTCTGTGCTCACCCCTCCCTCTCCGCAGCCTCTCTGGCTCTGTTCTCCCTCTCCCTCTCCCTCTGTGCTCATCCTAGAAGGTCCAAACTTAAATACTACTACTAGGAAATCTCAGATTTGGTAGTTATTAGTAACTGACTCGTAATCTCAGATTTGGTACGGATGATTTATTTGTCAATTGTCATCCACATGTAACATATTTTGAAAAGAACTTTCCCTTCTCCACATTAATTTCATGAATAAGTCAAGTTCCTAACAGTATTTTTACTTTCTAGCATTCTCAGGAAATTCTTCAAGGCTATTGCGTTTTTCTTGGGTCAATTTGTTGGTGGTGGAAATGTTAGGATTTTTTGGTGGTGGTGGTATCTCAGATTTGGGTTTTTCATGGTGGTGGTGTCTCTGATTAGGATTTTGATGGTGGTGGAGAGATTAGAGTTTTTGGTGGTGGTAGTGTCTCAGATCTGACCGTGTATATTTGTTAAAAGCCAAATACAAATACATTTAAAAATCTACATCTCACAAATACACTGTTTTTGAATGTATTTGTCTTTGTATTTTTTTAGTGTATTTCTTAATGTATTTTGTTAATTTTTGTCTTTCTATCTGAATGTATTTGTTGAAATCCATTCAAATACACGAAAATTTGAATATATTTGGCTTCATATGTAGTTGGAATGTACACAGTATATTTGAAATACATAAAAAAAAGCCATCGAAATACACAAAAAAAAAAAATCAGTAAAATACATTAAAAAAAAAAATCACTGAATTACATAAAAAAAAGACACGGAAATACGTTATAGCAAAAAAAAAAAAAAAAAAAAAAACTGAAATACATCAAAAAAAAAAATCACTAAAATACATCAAAGAAAAATATTAATATCTAATTTAATAGCTCCACCGTTAAAGGCTAAAATCAAGGATCCTGTTTTTTTTTACCGTGTTCTCATGTATTTGTTGGCAACAAATACACGCGAAAACATACACTATTTTGCTAAAATGTAGCTACAAATGGTAATATTTAAAAAGATAGCTACAAATGGTATGAAGCTATAATAAGGTAGTCATTTGAGTAAGTTTGCCATTAAAATATTTGGCTATTTTATGTCAATTGTTGGGCCGAATTGTCATGAAGTACCGAATGGGTCATTTGCACGATTATCCTTCAAAGGCACTGGTCTTTAATTTTTGGCCCTCAAATTGGTGGTCGTTAATTTTTGCTCTTCGCCTAATATCATGAGGTTTGGAGTTTGACCCCCAGCTCAGTGAAAAATAAAAAAATAAAAAATCGCAAGGTAGAGTTTT
The DNA here is from genome assembly GCF_029784015.1 of Lycium ferocissimum. Classification (NCBI taxonomy): domain Eukaryota; kingdom Viridiplantae; phylum Streptophyta; class Magnoliopsida; order Solanales; family Solanaceae; genus Lycium; species Lycium ferocissimum. Next base: position 5,983,385 of record NC_081346.1, on the reverse strand, counting down.
GCAGCCGAGTTAGGCTATTCGGGCCAAAGTTAGGCCTTAGGCAGAATTTTTAATGCAAAACTCTACCTGCAGGAAGAGTTTTGCATGTGAGGTAGAGTTTTGCAAACTCTTCCCCGCTCTAGCTTAGAGTTTTGCATTCAAAAACTTCGCTTCCGCCCCCGCTACCTTGCGAAATTCCTTTTTTTTTTTTTTAACTGAGCGAGGATTCGAACCCAGAACTTTAGGGTATTCGGCAAAGGATAAAAATTAAAGACCACCAATAAAATTAAAGACCAATGCTTTTGAAGGACAATCCGCACAACAAAGGGTACTGACGAATTGCCCTTCTTTTGGGTGGTCTTTAAATTTTGCCCCTCATATTTGAAATCTTTAAATTTTGCCTTTCGACTAAACCCACATGGGTTCCGATTCGAACCCCCCAACAAAATTTTAAAAAAAATTCGCAAAGCGAGTTTAAATTTCGCTATGCCCCCGCGTACACTTGTGAAAAATTGCCAAAGTTATGCCGGACCCGCATACTTATGCCTTATGGGCGAGTTGGCATAAGTATGCTTTGTCCGCATAACTTTGATAATTCCTTCACTGGTTTATCTTGGTCGGTATAAAAGTTTGCCCGTTAAAAGTATGCCTACCAACATAAACTTGTTAAGGAATTACCAAAGTTATCTGCGGACCGATACTTATGCCAAGTCTCCGCTCATAAGGCATGAGTATGCGGTCCGTATAAATTTGGTAATTTCTTAACAAGTGTATCGGTCCGAATACACGCGACCCAAACTTGCATCTTGCAATTTTTTTTTTAATTTATGCTTGAGCGGGGTTCGAACTCGAACCTCATGATTTCTGCGTGAACGCTCGGAGTTGCAATGCGAAGGGCAAAAATTAAAGACCGAGAATATGAGGGCATAATTTAAAGACAACAAATATGAGGAAAATTTAAAGACCACCCCAAAAGAAGGGCAATCCACGCAAAAAAAAATGCTGAATTTCGTTATTTATTTCTGGACCATTTATTTGGGCTGGAGATTTGGACAGTAGGTATTACGTTGTAATGGATTGGCCCAACTTCCATTAGTCTTTCTATCATGGGCTTTTGGTAATTAAGTCTTATAAGTAGCTTATCCATGTAAAAATTCCATCTGTCATTGACACAAAATGTATTTGTTCATAACTTTTTAAGCGATTGCCCTGCTAATCGGCGAAAGAATTATTCTTGATCATTACCGCAAAGAAACTGTAGCTCAATTAACTTACCAAATGACAAACTTTTGAGTAAAAATAGAGCTCCAAGTTTAAGAACGTTCAGGAAACACCCTCTAGAAAATTGCATGAACATCAAGAATTAACTATGGAAAATGTTGAACAAAAGGCTAAATATAACTTCTGCGGAAGCACACAATTTTGCACACTTGGCAGAAACTTTACCTGTTTTGTGCATAATTGTGCAGAATTGTTTATGAGTCAGCGATTGAACTTTTATAAGAGGACTATAAAAAAGACTCTAAGCTCAATCTTCATTAATTTTGCACATTGAGAGATTAGAAACTTTTTGAGAGAAAATTGGAACTATTGGTTCGCTTTTGACTCACGTTTGTTTTCAAGAATTGAGATTCTTCTTAATTCTTTATTTCTTGGATTTTATTCAATCTTTTTTCGGAGGCGATTTAGTAGTTTAAATACACGTCGATTGTTGGCTAATCAGACGTTTATCAAGGATTCTAGATTTCTTTTTTATTGACTATATAGACTATTTTTTTACATTAATTTACTTCTAGTATTTGTCATTATACTCTATCCATTCCAAGTAAGTGAATTTTTGGGGTTTGGCACATCTATTTAGGGAAACTAATTACTCCCTCCGTCTCAAATTATTTTTCGTGATTACTAAAAATAATTGTCTCAAATTATTTGTCGTTTTAGAAATTCAAGGCACAATTAATTGTTTTTTTCCATTTTAACCGTAATAGAATTGTGTCATTAATGGAGATGACACATAAATTAGAGTAAGCATTTAATGGAGAGAGATTATAACTTAGATATAAATAAAAGTAAAGCTAGTCAAATACTCTCTTAATTAATTATTTCTTAAGGGGCGTATAAAATAAAAGAGCTACAAATAATTTGATACAGAGGGAGTAATAACATTAATCCAAGAGTCATTTGGAGGAATGTCTTTCCCCAAACTTTCCTTAAAGATTAAAATAATGAGTGTTGGTATTTGGAAAAACTTTTAAAAAGAGGGTAACTTTGAATAACCTCTTGAACTTTGAAAAAATCACTTATTTTGGACCAAATAAAAAACTCAAAAAATTCATTTACTTTGGGAATAGTATCACTTATTCTGCTATTTTTTGTGTATCTCAAATAGTATCAGTAGGGGATACTTATTTATTTTTGTAAAAAAAAGATGACCGAAGTTAGGGGTTAGCAAATTGCTTTTTGGCTTCAGAGATGTTTCGCCGTAAAGTTTGGGTCTCTCGTACGAATCTACGTGCTGGTTTCATCGACATTTTGTAAGGAGCTCTATTGACCCCTATAAATAGTCTCGTTTTGCCAGTAACTATCTCATTCTACTCTTTTCTAACTCTCTTGCATTTCTAGAAAGAAAATATTTGAATGGATATTAGTAAGCTCCGAAAACTGAGAAAGTCTGTGACCTTTCTCTATCTCTCTCTTTAGATCTCTCTTGTCTTTTGTTTTTTAGTACTATCTTTTTTGGGTTTTATCGAATTTTCAGAAATCTGATAGGGTCAATGATTTAGTTTGAAGCATATATGTTCTTGGGATTAACTCAATAGATTAGATACCGAAAATTTCATTCATCTATTTCTTTTCTTTTACCATTTCTACACCAAATCCTACCCACCGGCACCCAATTAATCTTTTTTCACTTCTCAAGGATCTTCTCTCTCACATCTCACAGTCACTGTTAAATTAACGAACCACACAAAGATCTTCTCTTTCACAAATCTCACAGTCACTGTTAAATTAACGAACCACACAAGAGTAGCAAGAATAATATAACAACGAATCCACATGCTAACTAGTACCACACACTCTCTCTCTTTGTAATAAAGAAAATAAAGGACGTTAAGGAAAATGAAACTGTAAACGAAATAAAATGTGAATCCGAGGTGATGAGTGCGAGATAGAGGGATCGGGTAGGTAAAACTCTCCATAGATGTTTATACCAAATCAATTAACGTAACATATATGTTTTGTACATAAATTTTTTAATACTTAACTGTGGTTAAGTGATATTCATCTTACACTTCGATTTCTTGATTCTTAAGGTGAAATGTTTAGTTAGGTATAAACACCCAATACTAATAAGTATCAACTGTGCGTGAATTTTGGTATGCGTGCACACGTATTTTTCTAAAAAAAAAAATTAGAAAAAAGAGAGAAAATGGATACCGTGAATGCCGGCTGTCGCCGCACATATTTTCCGGTGAAGTATTGGGTTCGAGAAAGAAGAAAAAGGAAGAAAGAGATAAAGCAAAATGAAAATAAATGAAGTGACAAAATATTTTTAATGAAAGAAGGCTGTGAAAAATAGGATTTTAACTTTTTTGGTCATCTCAAGGGCTATTAAAGAGTAAAATACACTCATCTTACGTGACATTTTAAGGAATAATCACTCTACTTAAGAAGTACAGGGAATAATAGGTCGATCTCCTGCAAAATCTAAGCATATAGCAGATAAAAGAAAACAAGGACGATTAAGAAGTTCTTTTTCTTTTTAATTTATATATATATATATATATATATATATATATAAAGCCATGATTGCGAGCCTAAGTTTTGGCTTGGCCCCTACCATGTTAGATTAATAAGATATACTGCAGGGGGACATTGAACTTGCCTCTAGTCTAAGAATGTTAGTATACGAAACAAAGAAGAATTGAGGGGGTCCGGATATACTTACACCCGTATTTTCAGAGCATGATCATGACATGTACATCGCCATAGTAATGGAGTGTCGGAGACGTCCCATGACGTTTGGGAAGGTACAAGCCATGAGAAATATGTAACAACGAAGAAAAAGAACCAATTACGATCTCGTAAGTCGTAATCGGGAAAGACTATTTTGAAACACGAGAACATGGCCATTATTAGTATAATGAGTGATTAATATAATGTATGGAGAGTTTCGAATATTTCGAGATCGATCAAATTGAAGAAAATAAGTTCGACGAAAATTTGAGAAATGCTTTGGATGGATTTTTAGTCAACTTTGGAGGCTCATATCTTATAGTGTATATGAAGTTTTAAGGTGTTTCAAAAGCCTAAAAATGAAGTTCGTCGAGTCTAGTTTGTAATTCAACAAACCGCTTGTTGATAGGACCTCGGAGTAGAGAGTTATAGACGTTACAAACCGAACTGCACGGCGGAGACGGGACAAGATGCCGCTACAATACTGTAGTTACGATGCACGACCCAACTTATTATAAAAAGGGGTCAAAACCCCATTTTTCATCATCCAAAATGCTCTGAAAATTTCCGAAAATTCAGCCAAAAGAAAAGGGCTCTTATACCACCTAAAAGTGAGATTTTGAGCAAAAATTCAAGCTATGAAATACCAATCGAATCTCGGCAACACGTAGACGCGATTATAATTTCGTTGGTGTTGGAGTGAGTTTGGAAACAAGTGGGTATTGAAGATCTTGTTACTTGAGTAAATACAAGGTATGAATCTTCAAATCTCTCTCTTATCAAGTTTGATTAAGGAATAATTGCAAGAATTAAGTTATAATTTTTGTGTTGATGTCGTTGATTTATGGATTGAGTGTTGAAGAGAAATTTGGATGGAAATACATATATTTACCTTGTAGGATGTTGGGTATGTTATTATTGATGTTGTTAGTGTTAATTGCAACTTCTTTACGGAAATAAAGTTATTAAATCGTCGTATTGCAAGTGGGTTAGTTAAGAAATTTAGGAAACATCGTGTGGGATGTTTTAGAAGTATATTGATATGGAAATGATTGTATTGATGTTGGTATTGTCATTGTTGTGTTGGTTGTTGAATTGGAATTTCGGGCTAGGCATATAAAGCGGGGGAGATTTTTGACAAAAATCTAAAAGGATTTTAATTAAAGTTTCGAGACGAGCGTATGATGATGATTCTAATAATAGTATGAATGGTTGTATATGTAGATTACGAGGCTACGAATAATCTTCGGCTAATTGCACGACATGAAATAAGTTGGAAGTCGAGAAATTATCTTTCGTGCATGTTAAGGCTCGTTTCCCCTTTATTTCAAAGGCATGATCCCTAGATTATGTTTCCATAAATGATTCCAAGTTCTCCATGTTATCAAAAGTTAAGGAGTCTAAGATCCCGAGGCATGATTTCCTCCCTGATAATCCATAAATGCTTTACGAAATATTCATATACTTTTCCAACCCAAGGATTGTGGCTATGTGAGCCCTTATGATGAAAACGATGATGTCAGAAATGGGAATATTATTATGATGACTATGATGAGAATGGTTTCATGTTTAAATGTTCCAAGTTTACGATTTCAAAGACGATATGAGAATGTTGAGCTATTTATCGATTTCTCAATTTATTCATGGATAGTGACTTTATTTCTAAATTCCCCAGTATATGAATTGATGCCTTATGAGATTTATAATTGTATTCTATGTTTTCTCTTAATGCTATTTTTCATTGATAGTCTCACCTTATAATAATTATTCCTTCAGGTCAAAGCGACGATGATTATTCCATAATATAATCGGAGGCTACCGACCTTACGTCACTCCGATATAGTTGCGGCTTTTAATTGGGCTCTTATGCATGCTTTATATATATATGTATGTATTTTCTCACATCGCGCTTGCTATAGTCGGCAGTAGGCACGTAGATGTGCACAAGGACATGTTATGATGTTACCCCGACGCGGGAGGCCTGGACGCGGCTAATGATGATCACACCGAGCCTTAACGGCGGCATGTTCTCACACCGAGCCTTCATGGCCGGGCATGTTACTATTTCTATATATATTGAAATATTTTTCTTATATATGCATGACATCCGCCTTATGAGGTATTCGCGTACAGTTATCTTACTCCTTATTATTTTTCATATCTATTTTATATTGCTATTCATGCCTTACATACTCGGTACATTATTACCGACGTCCCTTCTTGTGGACGCCGCGTTTCATGCCACGCAGTGTACGGATGAGTAGAGGTCATGGCTAGAAGATGTTCCACCGGATTGGCGAGCTCCATTTCCTTCCGGAGTTGCGGGGTCGAGCATCTATGTTATGGTATGATGATCTATATTAGAGACTTTGCAGACAGAGTCACGTATATAGCCTGCCAGTTTAGTAAGCGGCTATTTAAGCCGATGTATCCATTATGTATTTCTTTATAAATCTCATATGACTACAGATTCTATTTGATTTGAGATAAACCAAAAGAATGTTTGTCGAGAAGCTTCCTTTATGCATTTTATCCCATGATTTAAAAGTCTAGTGAGATCACGAGTATAACGAGAACTTGAGTAAAGGGTCGGTGCGTATCATGCCCTATCAGGATTGGGGTGTGACACTCATCCAAACTGAAACTTTCATCCATCCATTTCTGCTTTCCTCTATTTGTTATTACTATTATTTTTAATAAATTCTGCAGTATGATGGCAGTAGATGAGTAGTAAAATGTTACAGAAAAGGAAGGCTGTGCTTCTAACACAAACCCTCCAGATTAAAGAATGGATAGACCCATTCATATGACAAAAAAACAAATTAGCTCTTCACAAAATATCATTTCTGTACTTATTTTACTTCATTTTGGGCTTCTATTAGGTCCTTTATGGCTGTACTCCACGTGACGCGTTTACGGATGTCAATGAGGCGGCTTAGCCTTTATCCAGTTGTGAGTACCATCAGCATTATTAACTACTCCTATATAGTACTGAATTCTATGGCTGTTATTTCTTTATACTACTTGTGGTTAAAATAGGGTTCATGTGCCTTTATATGTTGTCTTATTTCATGCACGTTTTTCTTTTTGTTTAGCAGTACTACTCCCATTTATTTATTCAATCGGAGCTAGCTGGTGTAGTCTCCGTTGGATCTCACAAAAACAGATAATAGTACTGATATTTTGAGATAAATTTGTTTCTGAATCTTTACATTTTAGATATTATCCTTGAGAACATTAATTTATCTATGTCTCACCTCACTCTAACAATAACCAATTGAACATTGGAAGCAAAAGCACACAATTTAACACGAGGAACTAGAATTTGGAGCAGATACCACGTATACAAAGTCAAAGTAATGATTTACGTTCTGTCCTTCTACTGCAACTTCTTGTTGTGCCAAAATAATTTTGACAACGGCTATTTCTTTCCAAGAATCTGTTCACTTCTTTCTAAATATGTCGATCTATTTCTAGTGCTGATGGTCATCTAATTTTACTGTTCTTTGATGTGTGTATCTTCTGTTTATTCCAAGATGCTTGAGAAAAATATTATTACTGGACTACTTAAGATGGTCATCTAATTAAGTTCTTTGTGCAACTGCAGGCTACAGGAGGTGAACCGGAATCTGATGAGATTTCAACTGGCCCAAGGCAATGATAAGCGTCCTTTTAAATTTGTAGTTTAATTTATGTTCTATCTTTTCGATGCTTCTGTATATAACAGGCTTGTACATCTTATACAGGAGGAAAGAGCATGAAAATTTGCATCCTTCTCAGTATGAATCACGGAATTTAAAATTAAAGTTTTCAAACAACATAAATGGTCCAAGATTTACCGGACGACCCGTAGGTGGAGATCTGGGTAGCACCTTAAATCTAGATTTGGTTGATTGCCGTACTGAGGATATTATTAAATGTGGGCCTGAAGCATCAGCAAAGGTGGAAATAATTGCCCTTGAGAAAGAAGAATTAAGAATAGCTACTAGTTGGCCAGGCGAGAAATCAAGGATTCGGGGAGATCCTCATGTCACGTTGAAAGATGGCAGAGTTAGTGTAAGTCATATTTCATTCAAACATACTAAAGTAGCAATGAGAAAAAGTCAGTTGAGACTAGGTGCAAGAGTCGTGTATCCCTACGATATTGGTACTAGAATTATGGAAGCAGTCACTGAACCATTCTTCGTGATGGATCGTCGTTCCAGTAAGACCTTCCTTTCTAATTAATCATACTTGTTCCTTTAAATTCTAATTCTACATATGTAAATATAGTTTGAATTTTGCAGTGCCCAAGAGCAAGAGGCCCCTAAATCTTGATGATCAAGTATGGAAACTGCAAACGATTGGCAAAGGCGGTCCTTATCATGACCGTTTAATGAAGGGAAGCATAAAAACTGTCAGAGAATTTTTAAGGCAATACTTTCTGAACCGTGAAAACCTACTCAAGGTAAGATCCCCTCCCTCTTAATTGCTATCGCTTCAACAACGTAACATATATACATAGTCGAGGATTTACGGCATGATTAAAATTTGACATTACCCTCTATTTCGGATGAAGGTTCATCCAAATTTTCCTGATACTGTGTTGCCGATTCCTGTCCATCATATGTTGGAATTATTAATGAACTTGACAGAAATCACAGTTCACCGGAAAAGGAAAAGGTTTAGTTGATATATTGATGTTTTCCGGTGAATATACAAGATATACAAGTGTGTGTGGAAATGTGAAAATGTGGAAGTATGAAAGAAAAAGTGCAGATATGTTCACATGGAAAGAGTGGGCGATTATCTAAAATTGGACACGTGGCTACATTCAAGAACCTTTCCAAGCAATTTCCACATTTACATATTAGTTTTCTTTTTTTGTATATATCAAAATATAAAATGCTGATATAATAATTATTTGTTAGAAGGTGACCAATTAGAATAGGACACTTGTACGGTTTGTTTTGCTATTTCATTCCATGTCTTTATATAACGTGCACCTACGTATCAATAACAACAAGGAAAATTCTTTCATCATTTGTCTTTTACAATTTAGCGCTTTACATGTGACGAAAGATTGAGATTTAATCTCGGCTAAATTTCATCTTTCTTTTTCCTTGTTTTTAGCTTCAATTTTTTCTTTGCGAATGGAGACAATGTTGAAACAACATCGGGACTCAAGTTCCCCTCTTAGTCGTGCGGATCCGGATCTAAAGAGGTCTTCAATACCTCTTCACCCTTCATTTCTACCATCGGATTCACCGACATCTTGTTAATACGCTTTTTGATGGAAAAAGTTTTGGGGTTGGAAAAGAGCTGTGGATAGCTCTAACCGCTAAAAATAAGGAAATCGGTTTCATAGATGGTTCAACACTGAGAACCGAAATAGGAACGAGATGCAGAATGCTTAGAGCCACAATATGGTAATTTCGTGGATACTAAACTCCCTATCTAGAGACATCTCGAAAGTGTGCTCTATTATGCTAATCTAAGGATATCTGGGAGGAATTAGAAGCCAGGTTTGGACAAAGCTCAGGAGCTAGATTGTATCAGCTCCAGAAAGAACTAAGCGACCTTATTCAAGGTCCAACTGATATAGCCACTTACTTTACTAAGATTAAACGACTCTGGGATGAATTAGATACTTTGGATTCGTTTATCCCTTGCTCTTGCATTTGTTCCTGCAAACAAAGGAGAAAAACATTAAATCTAAGCAAGATGAAAGGAACATAAATTTTTAATGGGACTCAATGATTCATACTGTGGTGCCAGGGGTAACATTCTTATGATTTCACCTTTACCCACTATTTCTAATGCATATGCACTGTTAGTCCAAGAAGAAAAACAAAGAGAGGTTCACAACACACCAAAATACCCAGGAGAGTCATCTTAACGTTGTCGCAAACTGCAGGAAATTTCCCACAAAACCCTTTGCTACCGATTGGGAACACAAAAGACATATTATGACAACAAGAAATGCAGTAGCATTTGTAAGTACCGCAAGAAACCGTGTCACTCTATTGAGAAATGCTACAAACTTCATGGGTTTCCACCTAATTTCAAATTTACTTAATAAATTTTCGTAACTCAATTCGAGTGTCTGAGTGTCTTCTAATGAGAATTCCGGGGAAGTGTTCATGTCTAATGCAAACAAATGAGAACAAAGGAAATTTCTTTCTCACAGCACAAGGCACAAGTGATGCAAATGCTTCAACATGTGAAAAATGGAGATCAAAGCTTCTTTTCTTAATGGTATGGCATCCGTGAATTGTCGGTATAACCCTTTGTCCTAGCCCTTTTTCTTTAAACTTAAAAGCCGATTCTAGAAATTATTCTAAGACTACGGATCATTGATTCGAGTAACCGAACACATGAGTTACAACAAGTCTTTCCTTCTTTAATTTTAGACCTTTGCCTAAAATCATATCTCGTTAGTTTACCTAATTCTCGGAAGTTAAAGTTTCTCATATAGGGTCACCAAACTTTTCTCAAATCTTATCATTCACAATGTCCTTTATGTCCCACGTTTTCATTTTAATCTTTCTCGTCTGCTCACAAGTTGTGCAGACAAGACTTTCTAACATAGTATTTTCACCTCTTCTCATTTTTATACGGGGCCCTTCATGAAAGAAGTCAATGCTCGCGAAAGTCGTAATGGTCTTTACATCTTCAAGAATTCCAAAGGGTTTCTTCTTCTACTTATTCAAATTTCAGAGTTTCTAGTTTAGTTTCTAAGTCTGTTTTAATTCCCGGAAGGATATTGTATCCGAGTTTAGCCTGTCGTTTTCAATTCCCAAAAGGATATTATATCCAATTTATCTGCTGTTCCTTTTTACTAAAAGCAAAGGGTTGTGGCATGTAAGGTTGGGTCATATGCCCCTAAAACATTCAAAATATTAATGAAATTTCGATGATGTTTGTTCTAAATTTCCTATTCCACCGCACTATTTGTCCACTAGCAAGACAACATAAGTCAGCCTTTACAAATAGCCAAATTTCCTCTAAAGGTATTTTTGATTTGATACACATTGACACTTGGGGGCCTTACCAAACACCCACCTATGATGGATATAGATATTTCTTAACCATAGTTGATGATTTTAGTAGAGGAACTTGGACATTTTTGTTATCTACTAAAAGCAATGCCTTCCCTATCCTCAAATCCTTTTTGATCATGATAGAGACAATTTCAGAGAAAAGTTAAAGCTATTAGGTCCGACAATGCATGGGAATTAGGATCAAGTTCTGAACATGCTAGTTTCTTAGTTTCTCAAGGCATTATTCATCAAACCTCTTGTGTGGCCACACCACAACAAAATGGTGTGGTTGAGAGGAAACATAAGCACCTTTTGGAAATCTGTAGGGCTTTGCTTTTTCAATCCCAACTCCGCCACATAAATTTTGGGGGAGATCTTTGTTATGATCTACTACCTATATTATTAACAGATGCCCCACAAGACTGTTTTCTTTCTTAACACCCTATGAAAAATTATTTGGGCATCCTCCTAGTTATTCTCATTTAAGAAGTTTTGGTTGTCTTGCTTTTGCCTCTACACATTCACATGGCAGATCCAAATTAGCACCAAGGGCAGAACCTTGCATTTTCCTTGGTTATCCTTTTGGGAAAAAGGGCACAGTTATTTAATCGGTCTAGAATCACAAAAATATCTGGTTTCTAGAAATGTGATTTTTTATGAAGATATTTATCCTTATGCTACTGCCCAGTCTAATGTTCCTATATTTCCTTTTGATGAACCCATACAATCTAATCTTCCATCTTCTTTGCCTTCTATGCCTGAGCCTTTAACTCCTACAGTTTCTACTCCTACAACTAATACACAACCTGATTCCCCTTTGTTACCTACCACTTCTCTACCTAATGATTCCTCACCTCTTACACCTAATTCCAATTCCAATCCCAGTGCACACCACCTTCTTCTTCTTCACTCGTAGTTCTACTCGCTCCAATCTCTCTAGTCCCTAATCCTATTATACTAAGACAATCTACCGGATCGGTGAAAACCCCGCTTACTTAGATTATTATATACAATGGTGTTCGTCTCTCTAATGTTTCGATGCCCGTTTTTCTTCATCTATCTCTTCTCCTCCTTTTGCATTTTCCGCACTTTCTAATGCTAATCAAGAATACATCAACGCTTATCACAAATCAAAGAACCCTCAACTTTTTCTCAAGCTATTCTTTACCCGGGGTGGATGCCATGACCCAAAGAATTGGAAGCTTTGATCTCAAATGACACATGGGAAGTAGTCACTTTGCCTCCAGGAAAGCGAGCACTTCCCTCAAAGTGGGTTTATAAAGTTAAATTAAAATCAGATGGTACTTTTGAGAGGCTTAAGGCACGTTTGGTTGTGCGAGGTGATATACAACAAGCAGGAGTTGATTTTACAGAGACTTTTAGTCCTGTCGTCAAGATTACTACTATAAGATGTGTCTTGGCCATTGCAGTTAAGAAAAATTGGGGTCTCTATCAGCTTGATGTTAATAACGCGTTTCTACATGGTGAGTTAGACGAGGAAGTCTACATGAAGTTTCCAGCTGGGTTAAAAGTTGTTGATCCTACCCAAGTTTGTCGATTAAAGAAATCACTTTACGGGTTAAAACAAGCTTCGCGTCAATGGTATTCAAGACTAACAGCTGCTTTGAGTTTTAAAGGTTTCACACATTCCTTAAACGACTATTCCCTTTTTTACAAAGTTCATGGATCATCTGTTTCAATTTTAGCCGTCTATGTCGACGACATTTTGCTCACTGGCAACAACCCAGAAGAATTAAAGACTTTGAAATTGTTTTTAGACTCGAATTCAAAATCAAAGACTTGGGGAACTTACATTATTTTTTGGGAATTGAGGTTATTCGTGAACCTCAAGGATTGATCCTTAATCAACGAAAATTTGTTCTTGAACTCCTTTCTGAGTATGACTGCCTTCACTTGAAGCCTGCTACATCGCCTTTAGACCCAACTCAAAAATTACATCTTGACATGGGTTCTCCACTCCCAGATCCGACTGCATATCGACGTTTGATTGGTCAACTCAACTTCTTGACCCATACCCGATATCGCCTTCGCTCGTACGCACTTAAGCCGGTTGATGCGATCTCTCCCCGTCAAAACCATTTAAATGCCGCATCATGTTCTTCGTTATCTACTCCTTGACACTGGTTTGGGTCTTTTCCTTAGTTCTTCTCCTTCGTTTACATTGTTGGCCTTTTGCGACTCTGATTGGGCCATTTGCTCGGATTCTCGTAGATCTGTGAGCGGATTTTACATTAGCCTTGGTGGTAGCTCCATTTCTTGGAAATCAAAAAAACAACCTTCCCTTTCGTTATCATCCGCCGAAGCTGAGTACAGATCGATGCGTCGGTTTGTTGCCGAGCTCACTTGGCTTGTCCGACTTCTTTCGACCTAACTCTTCCACCGGATCTCCCTATTTCTCTTCATTCGGGCACATTGTACGGCCATACATATAGCTAAAAACCCTACTTTCATGAACGGACGAAGCACGTTGACTTGGATTGTCACTTCGTCCGTCAACAATACCTTCTTTTTAATTTCCCTCTCTTTTCTTCCTTCTTCATCCCAAGTTGCAGATCTTTTTACGAAACCCCTTCATGGTACCTCTCATCGTTTTCTTTTGGGCAAATTGGGGGTTCGGTCTGCCCCCTCCAATTTGAGGGGGGGTGTTGGAATTATTAATGAACTTGACAGAAATCACAGTTCACCGGAAAAGGAAAAGGTTTAGTTGATATATTGATGTTTTCCGGTGAATATACAAGATATACAAGTGTGTGTGGAAATGTGAAAATGTGGAAGTATGAAAGAGAAAAGTGCAGATATGTTCACATGGGAAAGAGTGGCTGATTCAAAATTAAATTGGACACGTGGCTACACATTCAAGAACCTTCCAAGCAATTTCCACATTTACATATTAGTTTTCTTTTTGTATATATCAAAATATAAAATCTGATGTAATAATTAGTTTGTTAGAAGGTGACCAATTAGAATAGGACACTTGTACAGTTTGTTTTGCTATTTCATTCCATGTACTGCTATATAACGTGCACTGTACAGAACAATAACAACAAGGAAAATTCTTTCATCATTTGTCTTTTACAATTTACAGTTTTACAATCTAATGTGGACGGTGAAAATGATAGGACCAGTAGTTGCAGAAATAAATAAAGTTCGTAAGGGAAGCAAGACAACTTATGTCTCGGCTCCGTCTATCTTCCCCACTTCCTGTCTACTATTTTTTAGTTAAATCCATCCACCCAGGCTTTCCAGTTTCCACTTTCCCGTCTACTGGCAAGGCGGTTCAACTTTCAAGCTGTACCATGTAGTGAGCAGGAGACCACTGAAATAGTTTAGACCGGGCCGGATATGAATTCATGATTTGACCTGCGGTAGGTTAATTTTTTTTTTTCTTTCTGTCGATATAGCTGTTTATATGTTTTAACAAGATAGAGAATTATATATGAATTGAAACTTGTTGATAGCTGTTTTGATTTTTGTCCTTACTATTATCTTAATTTGTTTTATTAAGGCAACTGTGATGGTTAATTATATAAAAACGAATCCAGTGCACTTTCTCTCTCTCTCTCTCTCTCTCTCTTTTTTTTTTTTTTTTTTCTCTTTTTCTCTCTTGTTGCAAAATGAAATATTGAAACATTTGCATATCTAAAGATCCTTGGCAGGCGTATGCGCGTTAAGAAACTGAATGCAGCAGTAAATAAAGCAAAGAGTAAACTTGACTTGAAAAGATACGTATATCCTTCTGCCCCTTCCCGGGAAAATCGACTAGTTGTATTTACTGATGTGGGAGAATTGATCGGAATATACCAAGAAGGTCAGTTCGTGTCAGTCGATAAGTTCACTGGAAGTCAAAAGGTTCGAATTTTACCCTTTGTCATTTCCATTTCAACTAGTAGGTGTAATATTTTGTCACTATCAAGAATTGTGATGGGGTGGATATGATTACTAATTTTAACTGTATGCCTGCTTTTGAGTTTGAAAAAAAAAAATATACAAAGCCTAGGAGGGAGCGTTTTCCCCTTTAGTAGGCTTTACACGGTCAAAATTAGAATTAGTCGGGTAGTGATTCCAAATACCAAATGGTTTAAAAAAAAAATTTACTACATTAATATATATTTTGTCAAGAGGAGTAATGACTAACTTGCTCTTAATCCTTTTTTACTTCATGTGATGATAGGCTTATGCTATGGAGCGGGTAAAAACAGCATTTCAAGATCGCCAAAATTTGAAGGTATTGGATGATGATGATGACACTTCTAAAATGTTTTGTCCTTCTAATTCATCAAATGCTGTTTGTCCACTGGAAGCGGCTACTCTTGATGGCTCTAATGGATTCTCTTTCGAGGCTTATTATCCAACTGATACACAGCAGCAACCAGTGCCTAATGCTACCATTATGCCGAGCACAAGCTTACTAGATAATTACCATGACTCTATAAACCAAATCAATAGCTCAGCAACTCTTACTAGTCAAGTACCAGATCTTCTTGATCCATATGACAACGACTTCATCTACCAACCTCTCCCTGAAAACTTCTGGAATTAATTATTAGATCGTTGTTTCATTGGTTAATCTGTTGTGGCTTATTGTAATATAGATAGATCTGATAATTATAAGGAGACTTCAAGAGTCTCATATTTAAAGTATGACTGTAAAATTAGCTTTTTTTTCTTGTTTCTTAATGATATCTATATGAAAACGTTTACTTAGCAGTTTTCATAACAGATGACATATTTTTTATATTTCAAAAGAACATTTAACTCGACTCAAACCTTCTCTATTTCTTGATTAATGTACGGATGTTCTTCTAAATTTTGCTGACTATAAATGACCTTAGCCGCCAGTGTTGAACTTTGATATAGTCACAGGAATTTGGAAAAATATATATAGGTCATGGCGACATCAGCTACAAATGATGAAACGAAATGTTTTATATTAGCGATGTAGACTCCACTACTAATTATTATCACTAATTATTATCACCATTTTTTATATCCGTTAATTAACCAATAGATATATGTGTCTGATGTGAAACCGACATGTAGTCATGTAGAGTCCATTATTAAATATAATCACCATTTTCTCTTATCCATTAATTAACTAATAGAATATGGCGAAATTTTTTACAATCAGTGAGGCATAACTATGACAAAAAGTGTGAGAGAGTATTTTATCACAATTATAATGTGGGCCCCACCACTTTATAATCTTCCTTTCTTCTTCCTGGTTTTTTATTCCTCTTCTGTCATTTCTCTCTCATCTTTCCTCTTTTTTCTCATTTTTTGTTTTTTCATCAAATTTAAAACTAATTCTATTATACTCAGATCAATTTTTTAAAGATATTCTTCCATTTTATCATTCAGCTTTTCAATTTTTTCTTAAAAAATCAGTTAAACTCCGTACAAATTTAAAAGAAAATAATTGGCACTCAAAAAAAAGTTTTTAATGTAAAAATTGATAACCAAAAATGAATATAGGATACTTTTAAAAGAAAAACATCTTAGGAAATTAATTGGAATTCTCTTTTTTTCCTCCTTTTTATTTTAGTATATATTCAATTCAAAGTTTCTACATACGAATTTTCTTTTTCTTTTAGTATATATTCAATTCAAAGTTGCTACATTCTATACCCGAGAAATTCAAAATCCTAAGTGTCATCAAAGTAGATCCTGAATTTAGTGGTGTGCAAAAATCGTTTTAACCGATAAACTGAACAAAAAAAAAAGTGTTATTGGTTTAGCAATCTATTTGGTTAATGATTTTTTAATTTTTATCGGACTATCAGCTCGATTTCAATTTTTAAGTTCTATTAACGGCTAAATTGATAACCCAATAAGGACATAGGTTCAAACATGTTGCTGGTTCAGTTTACTGGTTAAACCAATTGTCTTCGAACACAATTGGTTTTGCCTCCTACATCTTTCACAGAGAAAATATCGCTAAAACTTATTAAACATAATTTTAGTAAGATCACATGTCCTTATTGGATTATCATTTTAACTATTAATAGAACTTAAAATTTGAAATTGAGTTGGCTATCCATAAAACTTAAAAAATGATTAACCAAATGGATTGCTAAACCAATAGCTTTTTATTCGGTTCAGTTTATCAGTTAAAACGATTTTTGCGCACCACTAAATTCAGGATCTACTTTGATGACACTTAGAATTTTGAATTTCTCGAGTACAGAATGTAGCAACTTTGAATAATAGATACCAAAAAAAAAAAAAAAAGGAAAAAAAGTATTCCAATAAATTTCCTAAGGTGTTTTTACTTATAAAAGTATCCCATATTTATTTTTGGTTATTAGTTTTTACATTTTTTTTTTCTTGGCGTTCCAATTATTTTCTTTTTAAGCTTGTACGGAGTGTAACTGATTTTTTAAGAAAAAAATGAAAAACTAAATAATAAAACGAAGAATATCTTTAAAAAACTTGATCTGCGTATAATAGAATTAATTTTAAAATTAATGAAAAAATAGAAAATGAGAAAAAGAAAGAAAGAGGAGAGAGAAATGACTGAAGAGGAAGAAAAAAATGCGGAGGAGAGAGAAATGACCGAAGAGGATGAAAAAAACGTAGAAAAAGAAAGAAAGAGAAGGAAGAGCATAGAGTGATGGGCCCATCTTATAATTGTGACAGGATACTCCCTTACACGCCATGTCATACTTATGCCTCACTCATTATAAAATTTTATTAATTTCTCAATCCATCCCAAATTATTTGTCATATCTCATTTTTCGATAGTCAAACTATTTGAATTTTTCACAATATATGAAGAATTGCAACTTGTAATACTTCTAATATAGTTTTTAATATCTAAATTATAATTTTAAAATATTGAGTTGATATAATCTAATTTAGAATGGATGGAGTATAATTAGTTGTTTTATGTCACGTCAATCTGATATGCTTTGTCTTTGTTGGAACTTCATCGCCATATTTTCCGAGCAACATCGAGGTGGAAGAAGATGGATTTGGTCAATGGGTTTTCTTAGTCAAATAGTTCGAGAAAGAGACAGAAGGTTCCAAATGGTTCTCATATTTTTCACAAGTTTATTTTGAGTATTGGGCTTAATTCTCCATCAGATTTCCTTTCTCATTTGGGCCAGAATTATTGAAGACTATGTTGGGCCACTGATACAAGAGAAATTCTAGCCCATTATACAAACCCTCCAGATTTCATTCTTTGTAAATATTTATATAGATCCTATTTTGTTTGCTAGTTAATTTCTAGTACTAGTTTGTTATAGAATAGCGAATAAGAAATAGACACATGGCAATTTGTCATGATTAGATTCCTTTACACTTGTGTATAAATTAGGATACAATGCTCAGCACTATTCACGAAATATAATCAAAACAGAAAATTTTCTATCTTTTTTTTATTCCAGCATGGTATCAGAGCAGGAATAGCTTTTCCGATCATCTTCTAATTTTTTTTTTCTGTTTGTCTTGCTATTTGTTGATTTATCATATTTACAATGTCAACTTCTGCACAAACTACAGATACAGTAGTAGAAACCACCACAGTTGGTGATGCTACTGCGTCTACTGGATTAATTACAACTAATGTTGTTGATTCCAGCCATCCTTTTTATCTTCACCCTTGATTATCGGGGATGAGTCTTGTTTCTTTTGTTTTTTGATGGAAGAGGTTATGGTGGTTGGAAGAGAGGAGTAATTATCGACTCTTTCCGCCAAGAACAAGCTTGGATTTAAAATGGATCCATAAAACAAATTCCCCCCAATCCCCCCCTCGGAAGGTTTTAAATTGGGGAAAGGCTGGGCCCCCCATGGCTCCCAACTCTCTTTCGAAAAAACA
>NC_081346.1:5940311-5964487 GCF_029784015.1 Lycium ferocissimum | reverse complement strand
ACTTTTGCATATGCTCAAGGTGTTTAAAAGTTAATATATATACATAAATACAAAAAATCTATCCTATATATACACTGAAATTTTTTACCGAGGGTGTTCGGGTGAACTCCCTCGCCTCCACTTAAACCGCCCCAAAGATTCAAGTCCACAGACCACACACGTAATCTTGTAAATCATGTTACATGGGTGCATACGAGGGCGTGGGGTCAACAGACAACAATAACCTTTTTTTTTTCTTTTTTCTTTTTCTTGTACTACTAATTTGCAAAAGGGAAAAGTTCAAATTAAATATGTCATTTTTTTTCATATATATTAATAATTGGGGTAAAATATACCTTGCCTTTATGGCATTAGTCTAATATGCCATTATAATACAACAACGGAAGCTTTCTAACACGTGAGCATTTTTCACAAGGTAAAAGGATCAAATTAAATTTGTCCCCGAATTATGCAAAATGGTCCAAATTTGGTCAGAACTTTGCAAAATTGTACAGATTTTATTTTTATGGATCACCATGCATCATAATTTTAAATCAATTAACAATTATTACCTATCTCCATTCCTAAAGACACTGCTTGAAGATCATTGTAACTTTAATCTACCACCACTTTATACCCTAATGGCCGGCAAGCACTCATCGAAAGAACACATAAAAATTTCACACAAAACCACTACATTCAAACAATCTCTCACACCTTCATCTTTACCATTTTTCCCATTCACCATTTTACCTCTATCTAAGACCACCTCAGCCGCTGAAACCTTACCTTGATCACCACAATACTGTTGCAAATGATTTAGATGCTAAAGTTGTCAATGGAATTCTAGAAGAGGTAGAAATTTAATTTGATAATGCACTTAGTTGGTCATTGTTGAGTTTTATTTGTAAATTTTTCTTACTACCTAAGCAGTTAAACGAAGCCTCGATCTTTATTTGCCAAATCCCAATTCCCTTATTAGTAGCTGAAGTAAATTAAAGGCCAACAACCTAATTTGATCGTGTCGGGTGAGCAACAACCCCTTTGTTGCACTACTTACTTAAAGGCTAATGTGTCACGCTTTCAGACCCCCCAAGAGAAAGAAGTATTACACTAACCATAGGAAATTAATGGCGCATCATAGGCTTCTTCCTTTTTTTTTTTTGGGTGAATGGGGTGGTTTGAAGGCTTTTTCCTATGTATGGTCTCTCATAGCGAAGGGTTAGACAAGTATTGTATGAGCCCTTTGACTTTCATCTATGTATTGTGTGGTACACCCAAAGCGAATGAAGGGAAGCTAGCTTCCAATTGAGCTTACTTCATCCTCTATGATTGGTAGGTGAGCGAGCTCAATATGGGGCTTGAGCTGAGGGTGGGTGATTTGAACTTTGAGGATAGAGATATTGTTGTTGGAGGTTCCGAGTTTTGAAGAAGACAATGTTGTCACGCGCATTACCTCCTTCTCCAAAGTTTAGGGACGAATACATATATGTATGTCATTTTTGCATGGTTAAGGGACATATTTGACCTTTTTCTCTTGTAGAAAGTGCCACGTGTTGGAATGCTTCTGATGTTAATAAATAATGACATATTTAAACTAATACTATAATGGCTGATGTATATTTTACCTCAACTATTGACAGATGGTAAAGTTAGATCATTTTGTAAAGTTCAATGGCAGTTGGAAACTACAATTGGAGAAAAGTTGTGCTATAAGAGCCAATTTTGGTTAGCATATTGTTTTACTTGTGGAGTATTGCAAATCTAGGTATAAACTGCAAAATCAATGATTTTATCATTTTCTCTAAATTTATTTTTAGTTTTATTTTTTTTCATAAAAAATCTTCGTTTTTACATATACAAAAATCTAAAAATAATACATATAAGAGGTCTTTGCAGAATGATTTTCTTCTATTCAAATAATAAAGGATTATGTTCGCTATTTCCCCTCAATTTGTCATGCTAAGTGTAAAGTTATAGAACGTATCTTGTCACGTGTACATGTGGATATGAGATTTTGAAAAATACTACTGTAAATTAGTCCACCCATTACTTCAAAATGTTGAAATGTTTGATTATTAAAAAAAAAAAAATAGCAATTAGTTTTGACATAGTGGTGATACATCTCCCAATCTTGTATACGACAATGTATCTCCTTTTTCATATGTCGGGAAAATGTCGTTCTGGACTACAGAAAATATTTTCAAGAGCTGCTCTTGTAAAAAAAAATTCCAAATATACATAGAGTGTTACTTTTCCTAAATTATTCAATTGCTATATCTAATGTGTGAAATGAAACACGTAAAAAACAAATAAATAATACTGCCGACATCGGAACAGGAGCGCACGGGTTGGTTGGAATTGTCGCAAAATTGTCAAATGAAAAACACGAAATATACACTGTAAAGTGTAAAGCGTTGACGTAAAGGAAGAAATTAAAGATAACATTTCAATAACCCTTTTGGTCACGGCCTTACGCTTTATACACGTGTAAGCACGTTGATACGCCCACATTTCCTCATCATCAATAGTCTACTAGACTAAGTCAACTACAAGTGAACAGAATAAAATATGGTCATTTTCAACGCATGGAAAATTACATCCTTTTAGCTATAGACTTACGACAAAGAAAATTAAATCGATCCCCACCTTATCTTTTTGTTTTTTTAACTAGAAAGATTCTTGATTTGGAGTTAGTAGTACCTAGCTAGACAAAATAATTAGGATACATGTGTTTTTGTGCACGTTTTAGTGAAGGAGTTTTAGCACATTTCTTTATTTGTCGAGCTAAAGTCCTAGCTGTTGGTGGGGAAAAACTGACATGATATGTTTGGTGATGAAACTTGAAAGTTTATTAAGGCACATTTTGAGTGTTTGTAGCAGCTTACTTTTGTTCATTTAATGTAGTTTCTGTTACGTTTTTGATGTACTTTTTAATACGAAACTAGTGGTCTACTTACTGTGAAGTGCCTTGTCTCTACGTTCGCCTTTATATTGATTGCTGCAACTCACAATTATTAGATACGCAATTCAAGCGACAATTAATTTAATTTATTATAAAAGGAAAAGGTAAATTCATTAAACTTCCATGATTATTATCTTTATGCAGTCTGTTGATTGCAACTTTTAGTCACCAAATTAATAGCTGCGTGCGCAGATAAGTTCTTTAAACAAAATTTAGATGCGTGAATCCTATGATACTTTTAGCAGCACGTGAAACAAATTTTATAACATAAATATAGCACTTGCTTTTTTGTTGTTGATCCCTTAAATTAATTAGCGTGCTGTGGGTAGCACGTTGTCGATGTCAATGATCATAAACTATATAGGGGCAAAGCAAACGTTTGTTTAAATTTTATTCAAATTGTTTTTTCAGAAAAAATTGCTAAGAAGTGGTTTCTGGCTAGGAGTTTATTTTATGTTTCATTGTCCACTCACAAAATGCTCATAAATTTTCGAATCTGAAACAACTTGCCAGTACGTTTTCTTTTTGCAAAGTTTGTTTTAAAAAAAAATAAAAAATTAAGAAGTTCTCCAACAGTAGTTTAAGCGACTGAAATTTTTGTATTTCAAGTCAATGAAATTGAACCTATGCCTTATATATAGAATATGTGTTGTTATTGAGATCTATATATAAAAAATGAAGAGTGTTTTTTTTTTTTTCAAGATGTGGAAGAAAAAAAATTCTCACTGATTTCTTCGAGATTATGGCAAGTCAATGAAATTGAACTAATGCCTCATAAATTCTTGTGGAATATGGAGTATATAGTATGGACACATTATGGTCCCCCATCTCTATCTCCATGAGAACACATACTTATCCAAGTACACTTGGCAATTTGCTTGTATATAGAGAGTGTGAACAAATTATATATTCTCTGGGAAAGTTTTAATTAAGAATATCAAATCGACGAGTTAGGTCATTTTATTCGAATTCTATTGAACTGAGTCAATAGATGAATTATGATTCAACTCTTCTAAAGTTTATTTGGATCTATATAGATTTGTTTTGTATAATTTACTTGATCTATCTTTTTTCTCATTAATGAAATTATCAACTTAACCCGCCGAAACTTAAGTCAGTTGAAAAAAGTACAATTAAACGAGCCAAATTTGACAACCCTAGTTTTAAACTTGCATAGGGTTAATGCTAATTGATGGGGACCAGACGAGGACTGCATTTTAATTTTATTGGAAACGACTTTCTTTTTTGAAATCAACTCTTTATTAGTTGTATAGATATCAAAATCATGTGATGATATTTTTCTAGACAAATAGAAATATTATCATTGTTCATTGAACTCTATAATGAACTCTATATTTTAATTTTACTTTCCCCAGTGGTCAAATAAATTCACATTGATTCTGGAGTCGTAGTTTCTCATTTAAGGAAATATATGGGCCCTTAAAACTTGGACTATAGAGTGCGTAAACTCAGAACCCATGCATTGGGGGCCTGTTTTTATCCGCAACTATAGTTAGTTGGTGATGCGGCCTTTTCCAGGAATTTTCACTAATTATTCCTTTTTAGACAGGTGTTTAATAAATGATCATCTTTTTTTTCTCTTCAATTTATGAACATTTTAGACCACGATCTAAAGATCTCTTTTGTGCAAACTGAAATCGTATGAGAAAGCATTAGACCATGGTCTAAAATTTTGTAAGTTATTCATAGTCTAATGTTTTGTTTATAAGATTGAGTAACATATGATCATACATTAGAACTCTAGTCTAATATTATGTGGAACGGTAATTTCTTAGAGCTATATTTACACAACTTTTAAAGATAGTGACAAAATCTAAATGGTGGCCTAGAAACATTTATGTACATCAGCCGGCCTTTTCATATCCAAGCCCATTATAGCAGGAGTTATTGGAGCCCATTGACAACATATCGGAAGCCCGTTGAAAATCAAAACAGTAAAGTGCTCTGTCTCTACTCTACTGTTTCCCAGAGCAAAGTGCGAAATCCTCTCCATATCACTTGCATTTTTAGCCAAGAAGCTGAATTTTCGGATTCTATGTTCGGACATGGCAAGGTGAGTGTAATTGCTAAGATCAGCTGAAATGATATGCCATGTAAATTATGTCCATGTTGGATTTAAATTAACTTTAACGCAAGTTCCTAACCACACCAATATCTTTTATCACAGTTTAAGCCAGTTTGTAAGCTCACTTAAACACCTCTTTTTTTGTTCAATGAATTGATCGTGATACTGTAGTGATTCTATCCTTCCGTTACAATTTCTTTTGCCTTCCACCCATCGATCATCTTCAAACACCTTATCTTTTCCGGGTGTTCCATTATGTTTGTATATACAGTCAAACCTCTTTATAACAGCATCCGCATATAACATCACGTTTTTATACAACAGCCAAGTGTTTTCGGAATAGATTTTTTATGTTATATTTTAGCATTTCACCTGTAACAGCAGCAACCAACTTTATAACAATACGCTTTTTGTAAAATTACCCCCCATATAACAGCTATCTACTTTTTTTTGGTAATATAATAGTTAACCATCCTTATAAAAATAGAATATCTATGATTAACAATAATAAATATAGAAGTTTTGACCAAATATTTGATCATTTAATACACTATTTATGACAAGAAAATATCATATGAATATATATATTTTCATCATTAAACGATTTTTCTTCGTTAACAAAATATGATTAAGCTTAGAATTTGACAATTAAAAATAAAAATTAGATTTTATGTATCTTTTTTTTTTTTCCTATAACAGCAAAATATTATTTAAATGTCAATATTGTTATAGGTGTATAATAGTCATTCTCTATAATGGTTGAAAAATTTCGGACTCAAAAATGTTGTTATAGAGAGGCTTGACTGTACACCATTAGCTATTTGGGTGTCTCTGTCACTGCACCATTTTGGGAACAAGAATGTCGCTTTTTTGACCTATTTTGTGGTTTTCTTTTGGTTCTTTGTTTTTTTTCTACTTCTTGGAAAAAATGCTCTAGTTTAATCTTTAATTGTAATTTATACATAATGGAACCACGGCAGGGGCGGACCCACGTGGTATCAAGTGGATTCAACTGAACCCACTTCATCGGTAACTTTACTGTTTATATAGGGAAAGTTATAGCTAAATTTGACTATATAGGAAATTTGAATCCCCTTAGTATAAGAGTTGGTATTGGCGCAGCGGTGAAGTGGGTTCAAGATCACGCTACGGATGCGGGATCGAATCCGACTGACAACGTTCAGCGCTCTGCACTTTTGTTGCTTTTGGTGTTTTCAATATATATGGTAGGCCAATTGTCCTATCTTGTCACGGAAAACCAAACAAAAGAAAAGGCTAACAATATTAGTTAACTAGATGGCGTATGCCCGTGCGCAAACTAGATGGCGTATGCAGCACGGGCCCAACACTTTGGATTGTATATATCTATGTGTATGTAGTTGTGTTTGGGTGGTAATAATATATATATTTTATATTGCTAATAAACATATATAAGTTTGCACTGTTTTTATGCATATATATACTATGTTCAAAACACGATTAATATAATATTTTAGTTTGTGCTCCATATTCAAAAGTTTATTATATTAATGTTTGCTATGAATACAAAGTTTGCAAAAATTTATTAATACTTTTTAAAAGAGAAGACTTATTTAAAAGGAAACTATTTTACTCTCTTTGAGACAAAACAATAGCAATATTTAAGCATCACTGGATAGTTTGAATTTTAATTCGATTAATTTAAAGGTGTAAAATATTCTATTGTTAATGTATGTAGATTGGACCTAAACAATACTTATTAATTTTTATCAAATTTTGATTTGGATAATTATAATTCAAATTATTAAATTAATTTTACATGTTTAAAACGAAACAAAGTAGAAATTTGATTTTCTATTTAAACGAAGAACTACTATTTTTTAATTTTTGGTGAATATTCTTGGTTTAGCTCATTTTACTTGTCGTATTATCTTTTGCATGTTTTTTTAAGGAAACGTCAATTAGAATTATAATTTGACTAATTTACCTTATTTATTATATGATCTCCATTTAATATTATTTTTTCTTTTACGACATTAATCTCTTTTCACCTTTATTAGAGTAAGAATAAAAATGAAAAAGTAATTAAATTCTATCTTATTTTAAAATATAAATGACATGGTGGAATAGTGAATACAACAGTTAAATATTTAGATTAGATCTCAGTCTAATATAAGTAGACGTTTGGCCATGAATTTTCAAACCATGGTTTCAAACCAGCGTTTGGACATGAGTTTGAAACCATGGTTTGAAACCATGGTTTCAACTTTTTAAAATATAAAATTTAACTCATAAGTTTATATTTTGTAAAAAAAGACCCATAAGTTGGTAGATATTTTTAACAATTACCCCCATCAATCATTTACCAATCTCATTAACTTCCACCAAATTTTATTTATGTCTACCAACCTTTTAATTTTGTAAAAAAAGACCCACAGTTTAATTTTATTTATTGAACTAAAATTTGATCAATTGATGTTGTAT
The DNA here is from genome assembly GCF_029784015.1 of Lycium ferocissimum. Lineage (NCBI taxonomy): Eukaryota > Viridiplantae > Streptophyta > Magnoliopsida > Solanales > Solanaceae > Lycium > Lycium ferocissimum. The sequence continues at coordinate 5,956,994 of NC_081346.1, read as the reverse complement.
TTTTAAAAAGGTCTTCTAGTATTAATGTAACACCTCGTATCTTCAACCTAAGCTTTGACCATGATCCTAGACATAGAAAATCAAATAAAGGATGTGAGAATTGGAATTTCCCTGTTCAGTTGTAAGACGGGGTTTACGCCCATGAACAGTGACCGTATTTCAGTATACAGGCCGTAAATCAAGTCGTAAACTAGCACGAAGGATTTCTGAGTATTCTGGAATTTGACATTTGAATGTTACATTGTTAAATACGGACCGTATTTTAAAATATGGCCCGTATTTCAAAACGTATTTGGAATTTGGGAAAACCTCCTTGATGAAAGTTGTAGAGATTTGAAATACCTTTCCAACGGTATATTATGAAATCAAACGGACATCCGTGCAAATATTTATGGCCATTTTATCAAGAGACGCAGAGGTGCGGTCCATACGAAATACGGACCGTATTTCAAAATACGGACCGTATTTCAAAATACGGCCAGTACCTTGCTGGACGTAAACTGCAATTTTCCAAAACTATATATTCGTCCATATCGAAATAAATCATTATTTTCATTCCTTCAAGCCCTAGAACGACCTCCTACCTCTTCCATCATCAAGAACACCAAGGTAAGCCTACTCTAATTATCCCAAGTTAATTCTAATACATATCCTTGTAATCTAAACAAGAAATCATCATTCTCGAAACTAGGGTTTTCAAGGAAACCCATCTCAAGGTTCAAGAATTCAAGATTTTGGAAATCCTCTTCAAAGCTCAAGTCTTTAATTTAAGTTTTGGAGCGACTAAGGTATGTAGAGTTACTATCTACGTGTGAGAACATCATTGTTTCTTCCCCACGCCTCCTAATCCATAAAGTATGAAACTTTACAAAACTAAGGTTTCTATTTTATACTATGCTCATGATAACCCTAGGTCCATGTCTATGACTATATTATGTTTGAATTGCTATTATTCTATCGTTGTGTTCTTGATACTAATTATGATTATTGAGAATACGTAATCCATGAAAACCCATATCTTGTATTCCATGGGTTCTTGCATGCATGTTTTTAAATAAAACTGCTTATTTCATGAATATCCTACATGTCTACAAGTTTTCATACAAATTGTATTTTGTAACTATGTTCATGCCATGACTCGAGATACATACATCCTAAATATAAGTTATTTCATGAAACCATGTTTACAAGTTATTTTATGAAACCATGTTTACAAGTTATTTCGTGAAATCATGATTACAAGAGAAGTACAAGTTAATTCACGAAAATCATGGGCTTCTTAGCTAACTATATTATGTTCATGTTTTTGGGAGTTTCACGAATTACGAAAAAAGGCTCGGATAACTCGAAACTACGTAGCCACCGTAGGACAAGGATCGCTCCGCCCGAGGACGATACCTTAATTTTTGCCGAATGGATCCATCGGGCATATTACCACCCCATACCTTGGCAAGGTATGGGGGCTCTCCGGTCCCGGGCGCAGGTACCGTACTCCACGTACCCACGTAGTGATAATCCACATGGTCGGTTTATGAAATGCTCTTCCTACTTATCATGTTTTACGTATGTTATATATATGTATCCATGCTCATGCTCATGCTCATGCTCATGTTCATGTCCAGGTTTTCAGTTTCAGTTCTTATCATGTTATTCCATGTCCCATGTTAATTCTTTCAGTTGCTTTACATACCAGTACATTCAATGTGTTGACGTCCCCTTTTATTGCCCGGGGGCCTACATTTCACGATGCATGTACGGATTTACAGGACGACGCCTCTGCTCATTAGAATCTGCACGTACCAGCTTATTGGTGAGCCCCATCTTATTCGGCGTTTAGACATTGTCATTCTTTAATTAGTTTTGCATCTAAGGTATGCTTGGGGGCCTTGTCCCGGCAAGTATGTTTTCCATTCAGGATTCACGATTAAAGGTTTCATAGACTTGTCAGCTTAGTTATGTTAGACATGTAAGGTGTTTAGTCATCTTTGGCTCAACTCATGTTATTTCCGCATTTGTGATTTAAACAAGTATTTCATTAAATTATTATGACATCTCATGTTTTATAAAAGTTCATCACGTTCATGCTATATTTTCGCTCATGTATGCCTCATGATGATTCCATCGAAGCCATGTGGTTCGCTCGGTCACATGCGGTAAGGCACCGAGTGCCGTGTTTACGCCCGAGCCATGGTTCGGGGCGTGACAAAACTTGGTATCGAGCCTAGGTTCAAGTGTCTTTAGGGAGTCTATGAAACCGTGTCCCGGTGGGGTCACTTTTATATGTGTGAGGGCCCCATACATATAAATAGTTGACCACCAAGACATTCGGGATTGTCTCACTTCTTTCATATTCTAGATCGTGCGATTAGAGCGAAGACTTTTAGGATGCCTTTCTAATTCGTGCGTGTACGCATTTTCGAAAAATGCCCGCGAAAAGGAAATACACCGGAAAAGGCTACGGCCCACCGGCCAAGGGGCTGCTGCCGCGAATCAACTCGCGAAGAGACCGTTCCGACTCGGGGCAGCCCCCCCAACCGCTCCTACGGTTACACCTTCTAGCGATTGGGGTGGGGATGTTAGGAATGCTATCAATATGCTCACACAACCTGCAAGCAGCTCGGCCCAACGTCGAGAACGGGTCGAGTTCGAAATAATGGAGAGTCTTCTAAGACTAAGGATTTTCTCGAATGAATCCCCGGTCTTCACGGGGACAAAGAAAGACGAAGACCTCGGGACTACATTGATGCTCTTCAGAAAATATTCGAGGATTATGAAGATTCTGAAGCAGCCTACTTTTGGAGCTCGTCGGTACAGAGCATTGCTAACACATGGTATGAATCTTCGAATTGTCCCGAGGTGAGGATGCACCCGATGCTACATGGGATGAGTTTGCAAGTGCATTCTGAACCACTTCATGCCGGTAGAGAGGTCGAGAAGCTAAGGGCCGAGCAATTCGAAGCTTAGCTAATGGCGGGTCGGGCTCGGACTACTATTTGGAGTTTGTCGGTCGGCCAAGCATGCTTCAAATATGGTACCGGGACATGAGGGCGAGAGTAAGAAAGGTTTGTTGAGGACTTGATTCCTATTTGTGTGATGGGGCCAACATTGCTTTTGCACGAATGGGGAATGACCGTCTCCAAGATGGTTGCTTTCGTATGAAGCGATGAGACGAGGCTAAGGAGGAGGAAGCCTTGCGAGAAGAGAAAGACAAGGAGTTTAACAAGAAGGTCAGAGAGTCTACGGACGGTTCGGAGGAACGAAAACGAGGAAATTCTTTAAGAACGACGGTCGGCGGGACTGCTCGGAAGTCACCCGACGAAGTGCTCCCGGTTCCAAGTTCGGGAAAGATAACCGTCGGCCCGGAATTTCGGGTCGTCGGGCTCCCGAGTCTCGGGCCGGTGTGACTCGGAGTAACTTCATCCATCCGATTTGTGCTAAGTGTGGGAAGAGGCATCTGGGGAATGCGCTCTCGGATCGAATATTTGTTATGGGTGTGGCGGCGGTATATTCGGCGAAATTGCCTTTCGATCGGACGAGGGCACGGGAGGTAATGGGACTCGGTCAATAAGTCGTCGGTTCCTCGCCTTAACCCAGAACTCGGGCGGGACGTGCGCCGGCTGATCCGGTGGCACAGCGGTGGCCCAAACGCGTTTGTATGCGTTGATCGGGCGTCGAGGATATCGATGCTCGTGCGATATTGTGCGAGTATACTCGCGTTTTCGGTTTCGATGTTTATGCTCTGCATTGGACCACAGATCCATCATCACAATGTCAGCGCATGTTACTAGAAATTTGGTATTGAACACAAAAAGGCTAAAGAACCTTTTGAAGTGTCGACTCAGGTTGGTGAGTCGATGCATAGCCGACGTGTTTATAAAGGCTTTGTCGAGTCTATCACCATGTTGTTCCGGTACGACCTATGTGAGTTAGAAATGGTAGAATTTTGATGTAATCATGGGCATGGACCAGTTATATTCATATGCGTCGATTGATTGTAAAACCAAAGTTTTTAAATTTCAAGTTTCCTAATAGGCTTGTCTTAAGAGTGGAAGGGTGATTCGATGAAGTCCTAAGTGGTAGGTTTATTTCTTACCTCAAGGCAAGAAAAAAATGGTGTACGGGTTATATCTATCATCTCGTTCGGGTTGGGGATTCGGCTTCCTGGACTGACTCTTCGATCGATCTACGGTGGGTTTCCGAAGTCTTTCCCGAGGATCTTCACCAGAATCCCTCACGATAGGGAAATTGATTTCGCAATTGACCTATTTCCAGGTACGAAATCTATATCTATTCCACCTTATAGGATAGCTCCAGCTGAATTACGAAAGCTTAAGGCTCAACTCAAAGATCTTCTAGACAAGGGTTTTGTCCGACCCAGTGTCTCTCCATGGGGTGCCCCAGTCCTTTTTGTGCGCAAGAAAGATGGTTCTTTGATATGGTCATTGACTATCGCCGGCTAACGACAAAGTCACGATCAAGAATAAATACTGCTCTTTATCGAATAGATGACTTATTTGATCGAATTCGGGGTGCCCAATGTTACTCAAGATAGATCTCGGTCGAGTTACCATCGACTTAAGGTTAGGGGACAAGATATTCCTAAAACACGCCTAGAACCGTATATGGTCATTTCGGGTGCATGTCATGTCCTTCGGTTAGACGACTAATGCCCAGAAGGCGATTATAGGCCGCATGAATAGAGTCTTCAAGCCATATCTCGACCTCTTTGTCATCGTCTTCATAGATGATATCCTCATTTACTCTGTAGTGAGTTTTCGAGCATACGGAGAACACCTTCGTATAGTTCTTGATTCTCGGGGACTAACGAGTTGTATGCAAAATTCTCAAAGTGAATTTTGACTCGAAGTCGATAGCCTTGGGTCATGTGATTTCTCGTGAGGGTGTTCAGGGACCTAAGATTGAGGCGCGTTAAGAATTGGCGCCCGGACCCACACGTCGCCGATATCCACGCTTTCTTGGGTGCAACAGGAATATTACCGACGTTTCGTATAGGGGTTTTCGTACATTTCCAGCGCCATTGACCAGGCCGATGAAGAAGGAAGTTAAATTTCGGTGGTCGGATACGTGAGCGCAGTTTCGAGGAATTGAAAACGAGATTGACTTCTGCGCCAGTTTTGACTCTACCAATGGGAACCGAAGGGTTCATGATTTATTGTGATGCTTCAGGAGTTGGTCTCGGATGTGTCTTAATGCGGATGGTAAGGTTGTAGCTTATGCATCTCGTCGACTAAGAGTTTACGAAAAGAATTATCCGACTCATGACACAGGTTGGCATGCGTAGTTTTTTGCACTTAAGATATGGCGTCATTATTTGCATAAAGTGCATGTTGATGATTTTCACGGATCATAAAAGCCTCACGCGATATCTTCAAGCAAAGGGATACAATCTTAGGCAAAGGAGATGACTCGAATTGCTTAAGATTACGATGTAGATATTCTTTACCATCGGGAAAGCGAATGTTGTAGCTGATGCTCTTAGTCGGCGTTCTATGGAAGTTTAGCTCCACGGGACGTAGATAAGAGAGTTATGACAAGGAAGTTCACCGTTTGGCCAATCTTCGGAGTTCGACTTTTGGACTCGAAAGGGGATGGTGGTGTGGTTGTTCGAAATAGGGCTCTTTCCTCTTTAGTCATCATTGAAGTCGAGAGAAACGGTTTAATGATCCCTACTTGTTGCGGTGAAAAAGAGGGGATTCACAAGCATAAGACGACGGCTTTCGAATAAGGGGGGAGATGATGATACCTTGGTCTAGAGGTAGATTGTGTGTTCCGGATGTAGATGGGCTCGGAGAGAGAATCACGTCGAGAGCTCACAATTCCGGTATTCCATTCATCCAGTTCCACTAAGATGTATCATGACTTATGAGATTTACGGGTGGAACGATATGAAGAAGAATGTGGCGATTTTGTCGCTAAGTGTCCGAATTGTCGGTAGTGAAAGCCGAACACTAGAGGCCCGGCGAAGCTTGGCTTAGAATATTGATATTCACCCAATACCGGAAATGGGAATGATCAATATGGACTTTGTATCGGGTCTACCTCGTTCAACCGGAAGACTGTGATTCTATTTGGGTGATCGTTGACGGAGCTTACTAAGTCGGCGCACTTTTTGCCGATCAAGATCACGATTCGGTAAGATTATGCCAAGTATGTTAATGAAATTGTCGATTTCATGGGACCCCAATATCCATTATTTCGGATCGTGGTGCCAGCGTTCACGGCGAACTTCCGAAAATCCTTTCGAAAGGATTGGGTACCGAGGTGAACCTCGGCGGGGCTTTTCATCAATGTACGGATAGCGGGAGAGCGCACTACTTAGACCGCCGGGGACATGTTAGGCATGTGTCTGAGATTTCAAGGGTAATTGGGATGACCATTTACCTCTCATCGAGTTTTCCTATAATAACGGGTTACCATGCTAGCATTGGGATGGCACCGTTTGAAGCTACGTATGGGCGAAGGTGTGAGATCACAATGGTTGGTTCGAAGTTTTGAAGACGGCTCGGAGTCGCCGAAGTCTTACACGGATGTGAGGCCGAGGGACTTAGAATTTTCGATTGATGATTGGTGTTCCTTAAAAGTCTCACCCATGAAGGGTATTATGAGATTTGGTAAGAAAGGAAGCTCGGGCCCCGGATATATCGGGACTTACGGAGAGCATACGCAAAAGGTCGGCCTACAGTAGCTTAACTTGAGTTGCCATAAGATTTGGGCTACTTTGTGTATCCGTTGCTTCATGTGTCCATGTTGAAAAAGTGTGTAGAAGACCCGTCGTTGGTTGTTCCTACCGATATTATAACGATTAAGGATGGTTTGACTTATGAGGAGATCCCACGGCATTCTTGCGGCCCCGGGTTCGCAAGTTGAGAATTGAAGTAGCCTCCAGTGAAAATCTTTTTGTGGAGGAGCCGGAAAGGTTGAGGAACCTACATGGGAAGCCGAAGAGGATATGAAATCCAAGTACCCATTTTTGTTTGAACGAGCAAGCGAGAGAACTCTCAAGGTAACTTTTCCATAACCCATGTCATGTTATGCCTCGTGTTTCACGCTCATGTCGTAAATGTCTAGCGCTGCGTGTTTCATGTCTCATGCGAGTATCCATGTTTTCATGTAATCACATCATTTCATGTCTCATGTTTTCATGTCATGTTTTCTTCACATTCGTGTATTCAAGCCATACCCGACCATATTCTTAACCATGACCCCGTCGTTCGAGGGACGAATGATCTACAGGGGGAGATATTGTAACTGTGCTCGTATCTTGACCTAAGCTTTGACCATGATCCTAGACTTAGAAAATCGGATAAAGGATGTGAGAATTGAAATTTCCTATTCGGTTGTAAGATGGGGGTTTACGCCCGTGAATCGCTGATCGTATTTCGATATGGGCCGTAAATCAAGTCGTAAGCGCACCAAGGATTTCTCAGTATTCTGGAATTTGATACAGACCGTATTTCAAAATACGGCCCGTATTTCAAAACGTATTTGGAATTTGGAAAACCTTCCTTGATGAAAGTTGTAGATATTTGAAATACCTTTCCAACGGTATATTATGGGGGTCAAACGGACATACGTACAAAGAGTTATGGCCATTTTACTGAAGAGACGCAGTGCAGTCCATACGAAATACGGACCGTATTTCAAAATACGGCCTGTCTTTGAAAATACGGCCAGTACCTTGCTGGACGTAAACTGCAATTTTCCAGAACACTATATATTCGTCCATATCAGTTCAAATCATTTTTTTTCATTTCTTCAAGCCATAGAACGACCTCACCCTCTTCCTCTTCCATCAAGAACACGAGTAAGCCTACTCTAATTATCCAAAGTCAATTCTAATACATATCCTTATAATCTAAACAAGAAATCATCATTCCTGAAACTAGGGTTTTCAAGGAAACCCATCTCAAGGTTCAAGAATTCAAGATTTTGGAAATCCTCTTCAAAGCTCAAGTCTTTAATTCAAGTTTTGGAGTGACTAAGGTATGTAGAGTTACTATACATGTGTGGGAACATCATTGTTTCTTCCCCGCCTCCTAGTCCATAAAGTGTGAAACTTTACAAACTAGGGTTTCTATTCTATACTATGCTCATGATAATCCTAGGTCCGTGTCTATGACTATATTATGTTTGAATTGCTATTATTCTATCATTATGTTCTTGATACTTTCCATTATGATTATTGAGAATGCGTAAAGTAATCCATGAAAACCCATATCTTGTATTCCATGGATTCTTGCGTCGTATTTTTTAAATAAAAATGCTTATTTCATGAATATCCTACATGTCTACAAGTTTTCATGCAAATTGTATTTTATAACTATGTTCGTGTCATGACTCGAGATACGTACACATGCTAAATATAAGTTATTTCATGAAACCGTGTTTACAAGTTATTTTATGAAACCATGTTTACAAGTTATTTCGTGAAATCATGATTATAAGAGAAGTACAAGTTAATTCACGAAAATCATGGGCTTCTTAGCCAATTATATTATGTTCATGTTTTTGGGAGTTGCACGACCATCGAGAAGGCTCGGATGGCACGAAACTACGCGACCAGCGTGGGACGAGGATCGCTCCGCCTCGAGGGACGATACCTTAATTTTACACCGAATGGATCCATCGGTGCGTTACCGCCTCATACCCTGGCAAGGTATGGGGCTCTCTTCAGTCCCGGCGAGTGCAGAACTCCCGCGTGCGCGTGGTGATATCCGGCATTCGGTTTATGAAATGCTGTTCCTACTTTATCATGTTTTACGTATGTTATATATGTATCCGTACTCGTACTCGTACTCGTATTCGTATCCAGGGTTTCGATTTAGGTTCTTATCATGTTATTCCATGTCCCATATTAATTCTTTCGGTTGCTTTACATACCGGTACGTTACGTGTGTGCGCGTCCCTTTTGCCGGGAGCTGCGTTTTCACGATGCGGTACGGATTTGAACGCGCGCCTGCGCACCATTTGGGATGCGCACGTACGACTTATTGGTGAGCCCCGTCTGACCGGGGTTGAACGTTGTCATTCTTTGAGTGGTTTTGCATACTAAGGTATGCGGGGGCCTTGTCTGACAAGTATGTTTTCCGGTCAATATTCACGATTAAGGTTTCATAGACTAGTCAACTTAGTTATGTTAGACATACGTAAGTGTTTAGTCGTCTTTAGCTCACCTATGTTATTTCCCCGCATTTGTGATTTAAACAAGTATTTCATTAAATTATTATGACATCTCGTGTTTTATAAAAGTTCATCACGTTCATGCTATATTTCCGCCTGTCGCATGCTCTATGATGATTCGCCAGGGGTTACGTGGTTCGCTCGGTCACACGGTAATACCTGTAGGCACGTGTTTCGCCCAGGCCATGGTTCGGGGCGTGACAATTAATTTTGAGCCGGTTGTTATGAATTAGCGTATTAATTTTGTTATGAACTATAACTTGCTCATTTGGTAAGATTGTATAAGAATTGAGAATGTTTTGATAGTTTTTACAACTTGTGGAGTTTTTATGTCCATAAGAGAAAATCTCTTAAAATATTCAGTGTATGTCCAAAATGGTTTCAAACCATGTCTAACGGCCTAGAAAAGAAAAGAGAATTGTATGATTTGGGCACTTAACATTCCGAAGAAAAACGATAATATTGGTCCTGAGTTTTCTTGTATAATGATTTCCATTTGCTCGCACAATGGGTTGATACGCATGTGATGAATGAAACCATTATTAACTTATTGGGGATACTTTGGAAATTACATGAATATATTTTGATTTTTTAATATGGCGTCCATGTTTTTTTTTTTTTTTTTTTTATGTATTGCTTGTTATTTTAATATGTGGTCCATTTTTTTAATTTTTTTTTACATGAGTTTGGAAGTGATGGGGTCTTTTTTTTTTGTTTTGTTTTGTACATGAGTTGGAGGACGGACGACGATCCTCCTCCAAACTCATGTTTCTATAATAGTAAAAATGTTAGTCTAGTAGCTAACCTTCATATTGAATTTTTTTTTTCTATTTCACCTTTTATATTTTTTTTTCTTAAATTCAATAAAAAAAATTCTAAAATCTATATTACTTCAAAAAATGATTAATCCTTTTATAAATTGAATTTTGGTACTCTTTTTCATAATTTATTGCTAAAAGAAGCAACTATATCTGTTGAAATTAATATAGAGTTTTTTTAGTGTTTCTTAATCTTATTAATTAGTTTATATTAGTTTTGTTTAGTTTAAATCTCTTTTGTATTGTCTTTTTGTTCTGAGATAACAACATTGATAATTATAAATGATTTTGTTATATTTTTTAGATTCTTGTTGAAGTAAATTTTTTAAATTAGATAGCTTTAAGAAAATGTAAATAGGTACTTTGTGAGGAAAAAAAAAATCTCGCCTTTTTAAAATAAAAAAGAGTGTCAGTTTAGAATAACTCTACTTTAAGATTACATTATTAACAAAAAATATCAACTAAAGGGCAAATTTAGCTTGTTTGCTCGATGCTACTTAGAATATTGACTATCATCATCGATCCATATATATTAATTGGGCTAAAGTACTTGTAAAATCATACAAAAAATCGAACCACGACTCTGTTAATATTATTTGAGTTAGTTTTCGGTATAACACAATCTTATATTCTTACGATCTTATCTATGAGAATATGTGGTGAAGAACTGGTGGCTAGGGAAAGCTACTGCCCCAGAATGTGGTCCACATATTAGGGTAAAGTCAAGCCACTTTGTGGGGGCAGTGGGACTTGTAGTATTCCTTCGTGGTTATATACAACAAACTATCTATGTCTAAGACGGATTTGGATATTATTCCCTCCACGCCTGAGCATATTAGGGCACGATTCCTTAAATATGAATGGTAATAATGGCCTATGGCAACTTCTATCCTTCTTAGTTCTTATAGGCATCTATTCCAGCCTTAGAGTGCAGATGAGGGAGATTATGCGATTATTTTGGCCAAATACATCGATGGCCTTTTTAAGTTAACGCACCAGTTATCAGATAAACACTTTAATTTTGTCAATGACGCCATATATATGCTTCTGCGTGAATACTAGAACAATATTTAATGTAAAAGAGAGAGTTTGAAAATATTTAGTATTCCATAAAGTAACGTAAAGAAATCGATAAATTTGAAGAAAATGTTCTCATTTTTAGTGTGATCTGAAGTTCTCATTTTCGCAAAAGCAGAAAGAATTTCAGAATAATCTAAAATAGTGAACAAGCAGCTAACTAGAGACAGACAAGGTCGTATAGAACACAATATCTCATAGACCACTCCTTTTAGTAATTATCGGACTTTAGAGAAAAAAATTGTCTGGTCACCCCTGGGTCAAACAAAATGTCCTAACTCCTTGTTTGAGTACAAAGATGAGGGATAATCTCGAGATAAAATGTGAGATTAATTTATTTCGCATTTGATTGAATTTTTTTATTTTTTTTTTGATATAAGCAATTTGGAATTACTTATACGACTCTCAATCAAGGGGAGCTGGCAATGGCTAGTGGGTTACTCAAGCATACGTTAAAATTATCATGTGCTACTGAGTGAAAATTATTTTTTTATGTATATATAGTAGATGTTGAACCCCTTAGCTTCTTCTACTCTCAATGTAGAATAATGATCTTGAAATTACTAATCCTGAAATAAATAGAACAAAATAATAAAGATGTCATTTCTCAAAACTCCCTTCAAACTCTTTGCTTAAAGCGTGTCGCCCTTCCACACTGTAAATCATGGCTACTGAAGAATATAAGAAATTTTTTAACGGAAGCCAGTGGAATTGTACTAGCATTATTATCTTCATAGAATATAAATGTTCTGGACTAATTCCTACCTCCACTATATCACTATTTTATGTTTTAATTACTATTAACTTGAGTATTGGTATCATTGCACTAAACCTTTGGCCTTTTTATAATTTATTTCTTAAAGTAAGCTTTTGTCGTGGTCCCTTCAGTATATATCACGTAATTAATTTGAGATTCGGCCGTCTTCCCCACAGTATGTGGCTCTCATTTTCTCAACATACCATAGAAAAGGTCATAAAATTCCCTCATGAATGGTTTTGATGAGCTTAAGAAAAGAAAAAAATCTAACTACCTTGTTGTTTACAGTATCTGAGAATTGATTATCCCATACAATGATCAACTCACATATCGATTTAAATAAAATAGAACTAATAATAACCTTTGCTTTTGTCTTTTAGAGACTTATGTACTTATTGATAAAGGATATCAATAAATAATGATATACAGTAAGTTTCATAAGCAGATTATCTGATTTAATTGAACGCTACCTAATTGTTAAATTTAATTTGGGACACATATCTTTTAATGGGACTAATTAGATTATTTAGAGGTATAAGTGCCTCCAAACTTGATCCGTTAGTGAATAATGACAAAATTGAGCCATTTTGACGGTGAGTGCACAAGTGATTTTCGCTATTAACGAGGTAAAGTTGTTCAATTTGCATAGTTTGGAAGTGACCCTATTAGTGAAGGTTCGTTTGTTTTGAAGGATATGAGTAAGCTACCTGAGTAATGGAGAGAGTCTCTTCTTGGGATTATTAAAATCAAATGGAGAGTATATATAGTTATTATATTTCTGATCATTCAGCGACAAAATTGACCCTGAAAAGAATACTCCGTATTACTCGTGGAGAGGCGGGGACCCCATAGGAGTCGTTTGGTATACGGGATAAGGCGGAGTATAAAATTAAGTTTGTGATTAGTTTTATACTCTATTTGGGAGATTACTAAACAAAGAATAAAATGAAGCCCAAACATAATGTTGTGATATTCCACCTTATCCCATTAAATTTGATATTATTTTGTCCCATCTCTCAATGAGATAAATTACTCCAAGGACTATAATTCCGAGATAATTAAGTCTGCGTACCAGACTACCTGATAGTGCCTCATCTGCCCCATAAAAAGTAGCTAGACAACACTTTAATACTTACAACGTTAGTTGGGCTTCAATGATGTCCAACCCAATATGGGCTTTCCCGATCTACACAAAAGTTAGGCCCTCTAAGTCAACATGATGGGGCCCCCTTAGCCAACAAAGAGGGACCATTCAATGTGGGCTTGGAATCAGTCAGCCTATCAACTGCTCGGAGAAAAACGAACGCTGCAAAAGAAGAGGATCCAATTCTAAAACAGTATACTTTTGTGGTGAGCATCGACAATTTGCCACATAAGACAAAGTGGGTCCCCGTTGATCTTTAATGACGTGGAATCACAGGGTCTCGTGATTCGTATGCGTTGAGATGCTTTGCGTGCTAGGAAAGCATGTGGCCACTTCTCTAGTCTCAATTTAGGTGACATATTTTTCTCTTAATTTGTATTCCCTCCATTTCAATTTGGCCGAACTCATTTGAAGCGCACGAAATTTAAGAAAGAATAATACTTTTAAACTCGATCCTAAATGGAAATTACATATATTTTACAATAGCTTATAAATCATTACATAAAGGTAAAGTGTTTCCAAATATAGAAAGAAGTCATTCTTTTTTGATGGACTAATAAGGAAATAGGTTCACATAAATTGAAATAGAGGGAGTAGTATTTAAGAAAATAATTATAGTTTTATTTAAAATTAATTTAGTTTAAATTTTAGTCTTAATCATATAATTTATAATCATTAAAATATTTATGATCTATTTTAAATTACAAGTTTTTATTTTTTATTTTATTTTTAAATTTCATGTCCAATCAAACACCGACATATTGAAACCAAAACCACCAAACAGAAAGAGGCTCCATTGAATAAGTCATAGGAACTAATAACGAGGAATATATAATTTGTGATTCTTCCTATGTAGCATTAAGTAAAAAGTTAGCACTAATTTAATTTGGTCTTAAACCTCAAAAAGTAAAATATATGTTACTCTCTCCGTTCACTTTTACTTGTTCACTATTTCAAAAATAGATTTTCGCTTTTACTTGTCCAATTTCCCATATCAAGAGAAAAATAATTTATTTTTTCGATTTTACCCTTAGCATTTATTACTCATTCCAAGTCATATTCCCGACTTCAATACAATTATACATCAATTAGTATGGGTATTATAGTAGAATAAATATGGGTATTATCGTAAAATACATATTTAATTTATTAATTCTTAAATAACGTGCAAAGTCAAAAGTGGATAAGTAAAAATGAATGGAGGGAGTAATTCTCTAGTAAAATACGTCGAATAACCATAATGTTTTACAATTTATAATTAACTTAATATTGGGGCGTTCAATCTTCTTCTTAATTTGTATTTTTAAGAATCTAAAAATTTCAAGATTACTAGTCTAACTAATTCGAATTCACACGAGAAGATTACTAAAATTTGAAGCCTAAACTTATACTTAAGTGAGGAGAAATCGTGTTATCCTTCCACATCCATCGCATGCTTAATTTTTAGCATTTAATCAATTGTGCTGGATTAGAGCAGGATATGTTATCCAACATTTTTCTTGACAATTTTGTCAAAGATAAGTGGTACCAAAAAGTAAGAAAATTTTAGTCTTCTCAAATTAGATGGAAAATTGTATAGTTTTGCGCCCCACTATAAGTAGGATTAGACAACTCTCCTTTTCTGACCGGATTAATCATTCGTCTTAAAGTGTCATTATAGTTACATTAGGTTCCTGTCATTATCATAAGTATTTACTTTGTGCCCAATTACTGTGTTGACAATATCAGCATACAATATTGAATAGTGAAGCTTAATTTTTTACTATTATTTTGTGGGATCCACCGGGCATGTTGTTGTATTTTATCTAAGCGAATTAATATGTGAGTTCTTTTTCGCCCTTGTGTGATCTTAAAAATCAGTGGGAGGAACTTCTTGTTACAGCTTCTTTGACGTATTTTGACGGGTTAAGTCTCGTGTTAGCAATCTTGATACGATCCGTGCGATGCGCGAATTGTCTCAAAAAAAAAAAAGAAAAAAAAAAGCGAAGGGAGATAATTGTAACAATCTTATCTTTAAGTTCTGATCATTTTGAATAGAGCTAACAAAACATAAGTGTACTCCTCTTAAACAATATATATTTAGGTACAACATAATTAATTGTAATATAAATGTGACTAAAGAACTTTATACAACAACGATATACCAGTGTAATCACACAAATAGGTGGGGCCTGGGGAAACAAAAGAACTTTATTTTGAAGCATAATAGTTTTAACGTGGGTGAATTACTTTTTAGCATCAAAATTTGATGTCAAAGTGACCATAAATCATTTGATAAAGGAGAATGCACAAAGACATGAGCATCATGCACTTACAACCGTAAACATTATATTATCCAATCAAATTAATTTGTGATCCGACATCTTGCAAAGAAACCTTCTTTATAAAGATTTGCAAAGCGCTTCTCTCAACTATATCATTGTCCAAAGAAAATTTCAAATTCAAGTTCACATATCGTAAAAAAAATTTATGCATGTAAAAATACTTATAGTCACAAAACAAACTATACGAAGAAGATATTGGGAGTACACAACTTTCACGTTATCTCTTCTATGTTTGTATGTAACTAATATGTGAAATTGTTACAACAATCATCTTAAACTGAAATTTTAAATTTTGGAGAAACTTAAACTTCACAGACTTCTATTTCGCCCTGAAAATATCCCTGAGCTTCCAATGCATCCTTTGTTGAAGTATTAAAAGAGGTAGTTAAAGATCTTTGCATAAAAGAAGATGATGATTTGCTTGATGAATTGTTCCCGTGATCATTATCTTCATTCGAATAATTGTAAGCGTAACAATCCCCATGTAAGACAACGCCAAAACCAAGTATTATTGAAAAAAGACCATATAGAAGCCAACATTTAGCACCAATAATGCCTAAGAAATAATGTCTAATAGCTCTATTGTAATCCTATTACCGGTAATCCATGAATAACATAGCAAAGAGGGAACATCTTCATTTACTTCTCCATATTGTGATGTTAGAAAATCATAAAAAATTCAAGCTATTGGATTAGACCGCAGTGCTAAAAATTACACATGACTTCATATACATTCTTATCACTAAACATTAATTATTTTCATATTTTTTAATTTATAATTTAATCATAGTAAATTATGATTTAGGTTTTCCCAGTAAGTGGTTTACTTATGGTCCAAACAATGTTATGTATTATCGTGATTCCAAATTTGTTTAGTGTATAAATAGAGAAGTTTTTTTTATTATTTTATCATAAAATCTATTAATATTTTTAATAATTGTTAGTTTAGTATTATATGCAATAAGCATTTATTTATATTTTCTATTTGAGAAATTTTATAATTTTATTTTGTTGCTTGGCATTGTTTTGTTTTTCCATCTTTTATTTCGCCATATGATCTTATTCATAGTATAACTTTTCTCTTGCTTCTGCTCAAAATACTTCTTCAATTCAAATTCATTAAGTATTATCTACTAAAAAATATTTTTGTATCTTTTTCTCTTTACCTAATTTAACATGTGAACATGATATATTCGTAGCCGCAAGAATTGAAAAGGATGAATATTTCTCTTACCTAATTAGAGAGGGGGAAAGACATGTTTAAGTTATCATGTTATGGAACATGTGATAATCGCACCACAAATCCTATTACATTCCATTACATATTGGTTTAAATTACCCCGTTAAAGAAATAAATCTTTG
>NC_081346.1:5726369-5940211 GCF_029784015.1 Lycium ferocissimum | reverse complement strand
TAATTAATGTTTAGTGATAAGAATGTATGCTTTAAGTCATGTGTAATTTTTATACATCAAGCCAATCCACAGTTTGAGATTTTTATGATTTTCTAACATCACAATATGGAGAAGTAAAAGGAAGATACCTCAAGTTATTCATACAGACTTAAACGGTACAATAGAGCTATTAGACATTATTTCTTAGGCATTATTGGTGCTAAAATGTTGGTTTATATGGTCTTTTCAATAATACTTGGTTTTGTATGCTGTTAAATGGGATTACGCTTAATAATGGTCTGAATGAAGATAGTCAGATCATGGGAAATAATTTATCAAGCAAATCATTATCTTCTTTTATGCAAAGATCTTTAACTACTCCCTTTTTTAATACTTCAACAAAGGATGCATTGAAGCTCAGGGATATTTTCAGGGTGAAATAGAAGTCTGTGGTTAAGTTTCTCCAAAATTTAAATTCCGTGTCTGGTTATTATCGTAAAAAAATTTATGCATGTAAAAATACTTATAGTCACAAAACAATTTATACGAAGTTAAGATACTGGGAGTACACAACTTTCACGTTATCTCTTCTATGTTTGTATGTAACTAATATGTGAAATTGTTACAACAATCATCTTAAATCGAAATTTTAAATTTTGGAGAAACTTAAACTTCATGCAGACTTCTATTTCGCCCCGAAACATCCCCTCGAGCTTCCAATGCATCCTTTGTCAAGTATTAAAAGAGTAGTTAAAGATCTTTGCATAAAGATAATGATTTGCTTGATGAATTGTTCCCGTGATCATTATCTTCATTCGAATAATTGTGCGTAACAATCCCCATGTGCATAAACGCCAAAACCAAGTATTATTGAAGTTAATTACATAAGCCAACATTTAGCACCAATAATGCCTAAGAAATAATGTCTAATAGCTCTATTGTACCCGTTTGTTTGGTCATATGAATAAGAATGCTAAATATGTAACACTTTCATTTTTACTTCTCCATATTGTGATGTTAGAAATCATAAAAATCTCAAGCTATTGGATTAGACGTTGAGAGTGCTAAAAATTACATATTTCATATACATTCTTATCACTAAACATTAATTATTTTCATATTTTTTAATTTATAATTTAATCATAGTAAATTATGATTTAGGTTTTCCGAGTAAGTGGTTTACTTATGGTCCAAACAATGTTATGTATTATCGTGATTCCAAATTTGTTTAGTGTATAAATAGAGTTTTTTTTTATTATTTATCATAAAATCTATTAATATTTTTAATAATTGTTAGTTTAGTATTATATGCAATAAGCATTTATTTATATTTTCTATTTGAGAAATTTTATAATTTTATTTTGTTGCTTGGCATTTGTTTTGTTTTTCCATCTTTTATTTCAGTTACATGATCTTATTCATAGTATAACTTTTCTCTTCTTAGGTTCAAAAATACTTCTTCAATTCAAATTCAAGCAGTATTATCTACTAAAAATATTTTTGTATCTTTTTTCTCTTTACCTAATTAAACATGTGAACATGATATATTGAGTTTAAAGAAATTGGAAAAGGATGAATATTTCTCTTTACCTAATTAGAGAGGGAAAGACATGTTTGAGTTATCATGTTATGGAACATGTGATAATCGCACCACAAATCCTATTACATTCCATTACATATTGGTTTAAATTACGTTAAAGAAATAAATCTTTGAGTGACAAAAGCTCCCATTCATTGGAAGGCAATACACAATTCAAATCATTATATTACATGTATCCTTTACAATATATGAAAATTTGGAAGGTGAAATTGCTACTTCAATTAACCCAACCACATGATGTATATTTGTCGAGCATAGAATTATCTACTTTTAACTTGCACCACATATGATGATAAGGCATAACATGTGAACATGATACATTCAGAGTTGCAGTAAGTTGAAAAGGATGAATATTCCTTTTCTGTTGTTGTTCTAAAAAAAAAAAAAAGAATTATTAGAGTCCATAGAAGTAAAAAATAAATGAGCTAAAGTCTATATAAACAGAGAAATAACTTTTTTTCTCATCCACAAATAGTCTGAAAAAGTAAAAATGTATTAGGAATAATTGCAAGGCAACATCAATTTAGCTAAATTATATAAAAATCAAATAACTTTATCTTTCATTTCTAATTCATCGTTTTTTTTTTTATCTCAGTTACAAAGAACTCTTATTAGGTTTATATTACATCTTCAAATTTCAAATTAAAAACTGACCACATCTAATTCAAAGAGTTTATATTTTCATTCAAAATTTAAAATTAATCATATTAAATTCAAAATATTCATACAAAAATTTGGCTATGTGTTGTGTGTTCATTGCTGCATAAAGAAAGTTTTCTACTAATCTCGATTTTTATGAGTTAGCGTGCATTTTTATTTCTGTTTAATGGCTCAAAAGTTACGATGTTATGATAATATGACTTAATTTTATTAACAATCTTCTGAACAATTCTTCTCTTAAATAAAAGAGGACAAAAGAGAATATGGATAAATACAATTTAAATTTGTCTTCAGCTTTTTAAACTTTTGGTAGTACTTCATACAAAAATTTTGCCTGTCAAATCTAAAACAAAAAATAATAGTAGATTTTTTTGTCATAAGTTTCCAAATCTATTACTATTAATTAACTTCAACTTATAAAAAGGGAGAAAAAAAAAACTACTATGTCCAAATAGAAGAGGAAATCGAGTGATTAAGGGTGGAAAATTGCTTACTCCCATGCATGCCAAGGCACAAGTATAAAAGACATTTAAGTACTCTTAAGTGGACAGTAGATAAAATGGAAGTCATGTGAATATGAAAGAAAAAAAATTCAAAAAGAAGAATGAACAAAGCACACAATATGAATTACCCAGAAACCATATGCTGGAGGAGCCTTTAGTGAAGACTTCTCAGCCATTGCAACGCTGATATTATAATTAACCTCTGAAGTCATAATCTGGTGAACAAATTCATGGTTAGCGCTAAGACATATAGGGTGTATAAAAGAAATCATTCTACTACAGGTTCTTACTATGTTAAAAGCCCACTGAAAGCAGTCTTTGTACATCTTCATATGACAAACAACATTCCCTATGTTATATCCTTTTCATATATGTATAACTTTATGCTCCATGGCCCTTGGTCTTATATCATCGCCACCTACATATTAATGGAAAAAGGAATTAAGCATCATTCAAAGGCATGGAGCTAACAGCTAGTCACAAAAGTCAATAACTTCATTTGATGATAAAAAGTCGGGCAATATTTCTATGATAAACATAAAAATACCAAGTATCAGCACATGTTATCTTCTTTGCTTCAAGTACTAATACCACAGAACAACATGGAATTGTGAAGTAAAAAAAAAGTTAATGTACTACTAATGGAAAAAAAAAAATCTGAAACATATAGCCAAAGTATTTACATATTACTTGTCCGATGCTTCCAAAAGTTCTTGGAGTTCTTCAATGGTGACATGAGGAGTACTGCCATAACTACCTACTTTACCATGGGAGAGAAGTTTCTCACTTTTTCCTTAGAAAGGGCTCTCATGAAGAGCCAACCATTCTATTCTATAACTTTTAAAGAAAAATGTTTTTTATGAAAGCACATCTGCATCTGAATAGAGAAGTTGCCCTCTTATAAATTAAATTTGTTTTAAATGTAGCAGTTAATTAGTAGTTAATCGTGGAAGTGGACAATTTGCAACCCTTCTTTATAGTGAATTTGAATTTAAAAAAAAAATTAACCACTCTCAATCAAAAATTTAAAGTTCAAACTTTTGAAAATTAATTCAATTCCATTGTAGTTGCCACGTGAAACTTGAAAGACTCTAATGGTGTATATTTGTGAGTTGAAGGTTGTGTGTGATCATGAAAGAGTAAAATGAGGAAAATGGGGAAGTTACAAACGTGGGCTTTGGGGTTGGTTTTGGTTGTTTTTTTTTTTTTTTTTTTTTGGTCTTTTAAATGTGAGTTTATATATAGATATTGTCAAAATAGAGAGATTGGGTAAGGAGGAGTCTAATGGTTTCTAAGTTTCATTTGTTGCAATAATGCAACCACAACCGCCTCAGACGTGTAATTTAGCAGCAATTTTTTAGGAATAGTATAACATGGATAGCATTTTTAGCAATTTTTAAGAATAGCAATTTCCACCTTCATTTTTCATTTTTCAATAGCTAATAACTAATTATTAACTAATTAACTACTTTTTGTCCTAAAACTATCCTCTTTTTAATAATATATAGATTCTCATACATGCAAACGTCGATTGTTATTACTCCATCCGTTCATTTTTACTTGTCCATTATACTACAAATAAATTTGTATTTTTACTTATTCACTTTTGCATATCAAGAAAAGAGAATTTTTTTCTTTTCTTGTTTTACCCTTACATTAATTATTCATTTCCAAATCATTCTACAAGTTTAATGAGACCATACACTAATTAATGTGAGTATTATGGTAAAATATATACTTCATTTATTAAATCTTAAGGGGCGTGCAAAGTCAAATACGGTGGGAGTAGTATTAGTTATTGATTACATGAAATTGAGTCAATCTTTTTAATTAATGCTCAGATGAATCATCAATAAATCTGTAATCAGTATCAAGATTATACGTGAGATTCAGATTTTCAACCCCAAACTTCACGTGTGTTTCTCCCTTTTGTCCCATAATTTTGGCCTCATCTGAAGATTGGATGGTCAAATTGATGAGGACATAATGCATTTAACGGTCTTGGTCATAATGAAGGAGAAGGGACAATAATCCCACTAGATCGATACTCAATTCGGTGTACAATGAAAAAAAATAAAAATAAAATTGGTGTACAATAGATTATAACATTAAAGTTTATTGCTATCGATGCAAACTTATTATAAATTATTACTACTATTAATCCAAAATATTGAAGTAGAAATCACAGGTCTTTTATTAATTTAAATTTAAAAATAATTTTGTTCTCATCAAAACTTTAGAGAAGTGAAGTCCTTAGACTAACAACTTGTGTTGAAAGTGAAATTACGCAACTTATAGCAGATTCCAAGAAAAACTTATTTTGCCAGCCTATCGTTTTTTATCCCATATTTACGTTAAACCAGAATCTTTGGTTATTTTATTTTCAAATAAAAGTACTACTCCCTCAATTTCAATTTATTTATTTTACTTTTTTTTTTTAGTCTATTCAAAATGTAATATCTCACTCTTAAATTTGATAATTCTTTAATTTCAACATCCCACATAATATATTTATGACCACAAGATTAATAGATATTTTGATATATTAAGGACCCGTTTGGCCATGAGAATTATTCATTTTTTTCCGATTTTTTTTCCACTTTATTTGGCCATGAAAATACTTAAAATTCTGTTTCCACTTGCCGTACATTCAAACAATCAAATATATTTTTTTACAAAATTATGACCAAGCACAACTCTAACTTCAAAAATTTCAAATAAAGTGAAAAAAATTTAACTTCTATGGTCAAACGCCTACTAAATATTGTAAGACTACCGGACCTAAAAAAAAGTTTTCCCAGTCAGCATGCTGTACAGATCCTCAAATCCGAAATTAGTATAAGAGTGTATCAGCCCAATACAGAGCATTAAGTGTCAGTCCGTCGCACTGCGAGGAATCCCACTTCAACCAGTCTTCCTCAAAAAAGATTATTAAAATCAACAACTCAAAACCATTAAAATATAATTTTTTTTTCTCTCTCTTTCTCTCTTTATAAAGGTGGCGGAGTATTTGGGAGAACAAGTCAAGTGGCTCTAAAGCTGAAAATAAACTGAAAGCGTTTCATTGTCTCGTTCAACTAACAACACCACTTTCTACTAGAAAACTTTGCAGGTAATTCTTTCAAAACTCTGTTTTCTTCTTCCACTTCACTCGTTAATTTTCGACTGTATTCTTTTTTATTGGATCTGTGTTCGGTTCTTGATAGAAATTATATTTTTATTTTTCCATTTTTGTTGAATGTATTGAACAGAGTATTTTGGTGGGCGTTGAGAAGATGGCGGCTAGCTCGACCCCACAACCTCAGTTTATGACAAACACTGGAAATAGGAACCTTTCGAATGAGCCACTTATTGATGATATCGAATATGATCAGATTGTTGTACCCGAGGTCAATTTTTCTTTTCTTTCGCCTTACAACTTTTCTTCCATGTCTTTTGTGTCTTTTTGTGTTTCTTTTTGTCTTATGTTAACTTCACTTTTTTATACTTTATTCCAATGTCAAAAGTTCTACTACTTGTACATGCTCTAATTAAAAAAAAAAAGTAATATTGGGGTAATTTGATTAACTTCACATTGCGTTATTAGTTTTTTAGGCCCCGTTTGGACATAGTTTGAAATCATGTTTGGACATGTAAATTGAATATTTTAAGGAGTATTTTCTCTTATAGACATAAAAACTCCACAAGTTGTGAAAACTATCAAAACATTCTCAATTCTTATACAATCTTACCAAATGAGCAAGTCATAATTCATAACAAAATTAAACCGCTAATTCATAACAATCGGCTCAAAATTAATACTAGAAGACCTTTCTAAAAATACAATATCAATTGATCAAATTTTAGTTCAATAAATAAAATTAAACTATGGGTCTTGTTTTACAAAATTAAAAGGTTGGTAGACATAAATAAAATTTGGTAGAAGTTAATAAGATTGGTAAATGATTGTTGGGCGTAATTGTTAAAAATATCTACCAACTTATGGGTCTTCTTTTACAAAATATAAACTTATGGGTTAAATTTTATATTTAAAAAGTTGAAATCATGGTTTCAAATGCATGTCCAAACGCTGGTTTGAAACCATGGTTTCAAAACTCATTGCCAAACGCCTACTTAATATGCGTGTTTTTGGCTAAGGTGACACTTATTATGAGACGGAGGGAGTAATATCTTTTCTAAAAATATTATTATATTACGTATATATGATCTAATATATATGTCATGCTTATCTAAAGTACTGTCAACTAGAGCTATGAATAGGAAGTGTTACTAGAGACAACCGAGTTTTCATTATTTTGATTTATTATCTTATTTAACAGTCTTTTTATACTGTGAGTTTGATTTAGCTTTTTTTGTTTACCTGGTTATGGGAAAATTTGTAAGACTGGTAGATGAAAAGTTAACAGCAAATTTTAGGTTGGTGAATATATTAGAGAAGTTGGAAAGTGTGGATTTACTGATTTTCTTTTAAGTGAATTTTAGTGTATATATTGGATTTGTACTTTATTTTTACTATTTCTGAGTGACCCATTTTAATCTTAGCTGTTTTCGCCATTAGTAAATTTACTAGCTCCGAAAGGTTTTATAGTTATCGGACACTATAGTACTTACTACTTTTCTGACTTCTCTCTACTATCACATTTTTAAAATGATCATTATTTTGTTAAATCTGAAGTATGTTTACATTAGTCCATGTTTTATTTTGTAGCTACTCACACTTTTATTTACTATGGCACCCACTGATAAAAAAATTTCTCAATACGAAGACGAGCACGTGATGAGTTACGACATTTCATAGTTTTGATGATTTGACAAACATGCCAAGGACTAGGTCCTTGATCAGGTTCTCTGAACACTGTACATTACATGATAGCTGTAAATCTGTGTTTACTGTTCCGTCAGGCAGTACCACAGCAGCATAGCTGTATGCATGCTAAAAGCAAAAGACCAGTGTAACGTCTCTATTGAGGTCACATGCATCTCACATGATCCTCACATGCTGTCATTCGAGTTCCGATTTAAACAACATGTTGGCATTGTTTAAACCCATTACTTGAAAACCTAAAAAATCCAGATCTATACAAGTTTAGCCGCCACAATTGTCTTGGTGCCTTCAAGAACAAAGCTAAGTTCAAGGATCAGATCCAAACAACGGAAGATGTTATGAGTCCTAGAGTTGTCTAGTCTTTGTCTTTATGCTCTCTACATTGTAAACCCACACTTCCTGAAGAAGGGTTTTGTAGGCGTTTTGATTTTTATCAAGCTTTTGGTGTAAACACTTGGCTAGAGTTAGTCATAGTGTAGTTGAGATTCAGCTAGAGTTAGTTGAATCTGTTTGGTGTTGACTAGAGTTAGTCAAGAGTGTGCTTGCAGTAGAGTTATTGTAAGAGGAGGGATTAGTGGTTTAATTCCTAGGTTGCAAAAGCTTGTAATCTGAAATATTGCTCAGTTTAGTGAAGTTGGAAATCCTACTGTAGTGGGTCGTGGTTTTTAATCCCTTGAGCAAGGAGTTTTTCACGTAAATATCTTGCCTTAATTACTTTCTGTCTTATCTGTGAAACCAGTTCAGGGACTAGGTCCCTTAGACTGTTTTGGTAGATTCATAGGTTCTTTCAATTGGTATCAGAGCGGTGCTTTCTAAAAGGGTAACACCTATAAAGGATATCTCGTTATGTCTGATCCACCGAGTTTTGAGAGAGGAAAATTTATCAATAGGCCACCAAGATTCAATGGACAACATTATGAATGGTGGAAGGCAAGAATGCAGGACTTCATCACGGGACAAGACTCAGAGCTGTGGCACATCATCTGTGATGGCTCTCACTCTCCTATGGATGATTGTGTGACCAGTGTTGCAACAGATCCAAAGATAAAGGACGAACAAAATGATGCTGACAGGGAGGTAGTTCAAAAGGATATCAAAGCCAAAAACATACTTATTAGTAGTCTGGGATCAGAAGAATACAATTTTATTGCCCATTGCAAAACTGCAAAAGAAATCTGGAAGGCTCTCCAAAATACTTATGAAGGAATCAGTAGAGCAAAGCAGTCCAGGATTGAGATGCTTACTACTGAATATGAGTTCTTCAAAATGAAGGATGGTGAGTCAATTTTTGATATGTATGCTAGATTTTCCTCAATCATTGATGAGCTTTGTTCTCTGGGTAAAGGATATGAGGAAGAGTCTCTTAACCGTAAACTACTGTGGGCATTGCCAATATCATAGGAAAAGAAAGTGTGTACCATTGTTGAATCTGAAGATTTGGCAAATCTAACTCTTGATGAGCTTATATACGATCTCAAGACCTATGAGCTAAAAAAAAAAAAAAGATGAACAAAACAAGAAGCGAAGAAGGAAGAAGAGGAAAGTTACCAAGGATGAGGACAAAAGTAACCCAGGAAATGAGGAGTCTGAATTAACTCTCATTACTGAAGAACTGTCTAAGATGGGATGCTGCAGCAGAAATGCTCAAGAAGGAAAGGAAAAGAACCAGGTCCCGGTCGACAAGCTCAATTCAAAAACTGCTGCTGACATCATGGTAGAAGAGGCTCTGGCTGCTTGGGAAGATACCTCAGACAAATCTGAAGATGAAAATGATGCTGGGGAGGCATCCTCGATGGACATTGATGGTGAAGCTTCACGATATGATTCCATCCTTGCACTTGTGGCAAAATCTGAAGATGAGGATGACAAAGAGGTAAATCTTCTTGATGTTCAGAGAAATCTAAAAAACTACTCTCAAAAGAAGTTAATATCTCTTGCAAATGTATTGATTGATGCGTATCATAGCCTTGTAAATGAGAAAAACACTCTAAATGAGGATGTTGATGTTTTAGAACAAGCTAGAGATGATATAACAGCCACTATAGTGAATCTAAAGGAACAAGTTGAGGAATTGTCGAGAGATAATGCTCTGTTAAATAGCCAAATGAAAAAATGGATGAACACGCCTTGGAGAAAACAAGAGGGGAAGGGCAGTAAGACTCATCTTGAGATTGAAAGCAAACTTGAAAAGGCCAGGATGAGTCTCACTGATGAAGTAGAAAAGAATAGACTACTTCAAAAGGAGCTGAAACAAGTCAAAACTGAACTTGAGAAGTCACCGCTTTGGACTTTACCCTGGATAAAACTGCTACTACGCGCAATGGTAATGATAGAAAACAGAGTTTTGGTGCTAAAAAGGTCAAAAATCCCTACAATATGCAGGGTGAATGTTCCTCTGTGACTCAAAACTGGCGGTGCACTCATTATGATCATGCTGCTCATTATGAGGACTTGAGTAAAGCAAAAGCTCAGTCTGTACGCAGAAACAGAGAGGATATTGAGAACAGACCAAGAAAAAAGGGACTTGGTCCCCTTAAGAAGAAAAGTGTGCTACCAGCATGGGCAAACAGATATCTAGTTCACCCATACTATCATTACTTGGGACCCAAGTTGGTTTGGGTTCCTAAGTCCAACAAGTGATCATGTATGGAGGCTGGAGTGAGAGAGGGGCAATCGACAGTGGTTAGTACATGGTTATTGCTCTGAGCAAATGATTGAAAGATAGACAATTCTCTCTCACTTAATGCCTTAAAAGGTGGGAGTATGTTAGGTGGTAACATGAAGAGATTATATACTCGTTACAGGAGCAAAATTGACAAAACAGTCTCCCACAAATTTGAATATGCGTACCCAGTTGAAGGTTTGAACTACAAGTGTGCGAAGTGGTGTAAACTGCGGGGAGTTCAATGTGACAAACCTTATCTCATCAACAGACGGACACTTGAATTCTCTCAGTGATGTGAATGAAAATGTTACTGGTGCCTGAAGCAATGTCACTAAAAGTGAGATATGCAAATTGAAGAAACCGGTCCTTATGAAACCAATAGCAAATGACAACAAATTGAGTGCTGAAGATGAGAGGAGTTTAACCCGTTCTTCTGTTCCTAGAACACCCCACACTGTGTTTGGGAAGAGAAAGACAGGACTCATGAAGATATGGTCAGGTTAATGTTGATGAAGAATGGTATTTCCAGTATGCTATGAGTTAAGTGGGTGCTTGATCTGGCTCTTGCTTAAGTAAAATCTCTGTGAGCTGCCTAATGGAAAAGAAGCCCAAACTGAGCTGACTAAAGAGATTTGAGCTCAAATGCTTTAGTTTCAATGATCACGAGAAAGACTTGAAAAG
This sequence comes from Lycium ferocissimum, assembly GCF_029784015.1. Classification (NCBI taxonomy): domain Eukaryota; kingdom Viridiplantae; phylum Streptophyta; class Magnoliopsida; order Solanales; family Solanaceae; genus Lycium; species Lycium ferocissimum. Next base: position 5,929,298 of record NC_081346.1, on the reverse strand, counting down.
GACTCAACTCTGAGAGTATGAAGAATTCCTCTTTGGATTTTCTTCTCATAACAAGGTTTTCTACATAGAAAATCAAATCACAAAAGCAGAGGGACACAGAGTGTAAAGCTGAAATGATAACTCAAGTTGAGGCTAGCAAACCAAGAATGGTGATCAAGACTCGTAGAGGTTCATAATGGATCAAATGTAGAGGTACACGCTATCTCAAATGCTGAAATTCAAGTATCCAACTGAAAGCTCAATGATCTCATCATCTTGATGCTGAAATCACTTCTCTAGACTCTGGGATCCAAACCAGGTCTAAGGAAGAGCTTCATCTCCTTAAGAAGTACAAAGTGTGGAACCCGGTCCTTAAATACTCAGACAACTGTAGTTAGGACTAAGTTGGTGTTTTGCAATAAGCCTTGATGACTTGGAAAACACCACAAGGGACAAAGAAGGACTTATGACTCAAGGAGGCAAACAAGAGGAGGAAAGAGAGTGTGTCAAACTCATGGACAGTAATTCTAAAGTGAGAATGGCAATTAAGGCAAATTTCTCTTTGGGATTGCAAATAGCTGCCATCAAAAGGCACCTTGATCAGTCAACTGAAGTGTATCAAGAAATTGCTCAAAGGTTCAGGACAGAGGATGTTGAGACCACTGAAGTGTCAAGTGGATCTCTGTTGCACATAATTGCTGGAAAACACTACTTTGTGTTAAGTGCTGGGTCATATGCTAAATTTCATCCAAGTTCAAAAGAGTCTCCTCTGAAGATTGGTAAGAGGGTACAGAAGTTTCGTGAGAGGTGGAAGGACCTGGTCCTTACTCTCCCTTTGGAGATAACATTAGCTTGGTCAGATATGCTGAAGATATTTAAACTGGATTCTTGGTGGATATGAAAAGTATTTATGGAATGGGACATTCTGAGGGATAATGTGAAGAAAGTGTCATTTTACATGAAGGTTTGCAAGATAAACCAGTTTGCACGCATCCTCATCAAGGCTTTAAGAAGGAAGCATCTTGAGAAAAATCAGCTGGAGTTGGGTCTGTTCAAAATCATCCAGTGGCTCCTCAATGACTGGCTATGTTAAGAGAAAAGATACAGTGCGCGAAGTGTTTTTTGGAGATATCTAACTCACTCTTATACCATTACAGGTATGCTCACATGGCAATCTCAGGACAACATAAATGTTGGAGACATTGCACTCTTCAGGGTTTTTGCCTAAGCTTTTATCAAAAGTGTCAAGGGACCAGGTCCCTCTGACTTAGGTTAGTGGTCTTTTCAAGCACTTACATACTTTTTAATTTTGCCTGAGTGTCATGTCATTATTAGTTCCCGCTTCTTTAAAAATGAGCCTAATCGTTACATCTCCTCCGATCCGACCCATTTTCAAATAATTTTTTCTCTCTTAACCAATCAGAAAATGTTCCTTCTCCATATATAAACCAAAATTCCCTCTCTCGTCTCTCACTTTATTCACCTTTCGATCAAAAACCCTTTTTCATTCTTGTTCAATCTCCTCTCTTTAGCACAAAATCAACTATGTCTAACCTAAAATCTTCATCTCCCACTACCACCAAAGCCAACCTTACACCCTCTCCTACCAAACCATCTACTTCATCAAACCAAAAGTCACCCCCATCACCCACAAAATCTCAAAACTCCACTGACCAAAACCCTACCTCTTTCTCACCAAAAATAGTTATTCCTGGTCTCTCTACAACTAATAAGAACCCTACATATGGGAAAATTGTCCCCTCTTCTGTAACCCTAAACCCTTCAGGAAAACCCGATACCCAAGGGAGTCTGACAACCTCCAAAAACCTTGACCACACTGAGGAAATCATTGAGAAGGTTGACGAAATGGAGGCAACGCTGAAGATGGTCCAGTAGTGGCAGAGGACATGCTAAAAAATGAAGCAAGGGTTTCAAAAGAACCAACACTGAACTCAGGTAACCCGAATCCTCTGGATAGTAAAATAAGTATAGGAGAAATTTTAAATGTGGATCTGTAGTTACTGAGTGTGAAGAAAGGGAGAGCGAACTTTTAAACAAAAAGGATGTAGAGGAAAAATCAAATGTTGAACCTGAAACTTCTACATGTGGGAAGGGAAAGAGTAGCCCTGTAATTGCTGAATTTTTGGCTGAAAACAGAGATAAACTAGGAGAAGATGTTGAGAATATAGGGGTTAGTGATGACATTGGACAAGAATTGTCGATTGAGAGTGAAAATGTGAGAGTTGGTTTGGATAATGCTGGTGAAAACCTTGATGATATTGTAACAAAGGTTGTGAGTGATATTGCTGAAAGAGAAACTGAGAAGGAGAATGTAGAGACTCAGAGGGAACAGGGGAGTCTCGGTGAAACGAAGGCTGCGAATGAGGAACCTGGTCTCGAAGGAGAATGTTTGGATGTTGTACCCCTATCCACTTTTCCATGGGAATGATCCTTAGACAGGGAACCTGGTTTCTCACAACCATCTAAGAAGGGAAACACAACCAAGATGAAACATGTTGCTAAGAAGAAAACGTCTTCACAACAAAGTACGAAACCACCCACTGACAAACCCAGAACCCGAGCACAATTTGACTCTACTCTTTAGTCAAGTAATGGGAAGAGTACAGGAAAGAAGAGAAAATTTGTAAAAACTACTGAATTAAGCCGATTAAGAGATGAGGAAGAAGTGGTGACTGTGCCTGAGTCACAGGAGGAAGAAGAAGAGGAGCAGGCTCTATTGGAACGGAAAAACTGTAAAAGGAAAGGAAATCTGCAGTTGAAAAGAAGAAAACTACAGTGAGTAAGGTAGAGACTGAGAAAGATGCTGTTGAAGAGAACAGGGGGAAGAAAATTTCTAAGTCCCCAAAGAAAAGGAAGAGCAATGAAACTGAAGAAGCAGGTTCATCCAAAAGGAGAAAGGTGAATGCAAGCAAGGGGCCTGGTTCTTCGAAACAAGGAAAACTGAGGAAGGAGGAAGCAAAGTTGAGACAAAAAAAATCTGAGAGGACAAAAGGTGCTGCTTGGCAGGATGTTCGATCCTGAGGTGGTTGGGCACCAAGGATTATAGGAGTTGATGGAGATTCTGAGAGCTCAACAATGGGACCATTTACTTGAGGGTCATGCGTTGGCCTATGAGAAGGAGGTAGCTGAATTCTTTGTGAATTTGCAATACACTGATGAGTGATGACCATATCTTGGCGTGCAAGGTTGGAAAGGTTGATTTCACTATGGATGAAACTCAGTTGGGAGAGATTCTGAAGGTCCCAACCGAGGGAGTCAAAAAACTTGGAAATGACAAAGACATCAAGGCATCTGATGATTTCAAAAGTCTCATAGTTAGGATAGGACAGCAGGTGACTACTGAGACACTCTACAAGAAGCAAATGAAGCCTCAATATCAGCTTCATTTTTAGCTTGTCAATAAAGTGGTGTTGCCCAGGATTGAGAAGAGGTGCATTACCTCTAAGAAGGACCTGTTCCCTAATGGAGATACTGGATGGTGGACATATGGCCAACTTACCTTCCATCGTGATTGAGCACATGATGAAGATCGTGGACACAAGAGATGGTAGGCATGGTCTCCCCTATGGTTTCTTCTTGACGAAAATGTTTTGAGCATTTTAAGGTTGTCACTGGCAAAAGTCACCAAAGGGACTAAGAAACAGATGTTTTCCTTGGGCACATTAGAGGAGTGTGATTTTATGAAAAAGAAAGGGGGAGCTGGATCTACTTCAACCATTTTTAGTCTCATTGAGGTGAATGAGAAGAACTTGGCTGAGGTGGAGAGGCTGCAGGTTGAAAATGCCTTGTTGAAAATTGAAAATGCTAAGCTGAAGGTAAAGGGACCTGGTCCTAGTGGGGTGGAAGCAGCAGAGGTTGCTGAGCTGAGAGAAGATAATGCCAAGCTGAAGATGAAGGTTAAAGAACTTCAGAAGGAGCTCTTGGACACCCACAAAGCTGCAGATGCCAGGCTGGACATGATGTTCAAAGCTCTCAACCCCTCCAAACCTGCAAACCCATGACCAAATCCGTTTAGTTCACTATTTTGTTTAAACTCTCTCCTTGCTTTTGCAAATACTTCTTTTGGTCTGAATGATGACATTGGCACTATGGCAACTTTATTTTGTATGTTTGTGGTAACGAATTGACTGCTAAGTTCTTCTCTGTAACAATTAGTTCAAATGGCACTCTCTCTGTTTTGTGCATATGCCTCTCATTTGTATTGTTCTTGTTGCTTCTGTTAGTGCTCATTCTGAGTTTGCCCAAGTGGCCTGAGGTAATATCTTTGAACTTCTTTGAGCTTGTGCTAAACTTATGACTCTTTTCGATGATGCCAAAAGGGGGAAATAGTTTTGATGTTCGATGCAAATGAAAGTGAAACGTCTATAATGCTGCAGTCATATCCACTAGGGGAATCTTGGTCCCCCAAATGAGATTGATATGGTTCATGATGCTGAGGGCCATATTCTCAGGGGAAAGTAAGTCCCAATGAACTTGATATAGTTGGCTGAATGTTGCATAGCTGTTTTGGTTACATAACATTTGACAATGTCAACATGAAGTTGAGGGTCTAATCTACAAAGGAACCTGGTCCCACAGGTACAAATGAAAAAATTGTAAACTCTTATCCTGCTGGAGTTTACTATGAAGAGGAAATCTGTTTCTCAGGGGGAACATCAATTACATGTTTGTCATCATCAAAAAGGGGGAAATCGATGAGTTAAGACATTTCATATTGATTTGACAAACATGCCAAGGACCAGGTCCTTCATCAGGTCTCCTGAACACTATACATTACATGACATACTTTGTAAAGATGTGTGCCTTTATTCCGTCGGGTAGTACCACAAAGAAAGATAGCTATATGCGTAAAAGCAAAAACGGATCAAAAGATAACGTCTCTAGGTGAGGTCACGTACATCTCGCACATCCTCAACGCTCTCATTCGAGTTCCTATTTAAACAACATGTTGGCATTGTTTAAACCCATCACTTGAAAACCTAAAAAATCCAGATCTATACAAGTGCAGCCGCCACAATTCTCTTGGTGCCTTCAAGAACAAAGCTAATGCAGCCGCCACAATTCTGTTGGTGCCTTCAAGAACAAAGCTAAGTTCAAGGATCATATCCAAACAATGGAAGATGTTATGAGTCCTAGAGTTGTCTAGTCTTTGTCTTTATGATCTCTACATTGTAAACCCACACTTCCTCAAGAAGGGTTTTGTAGGCGTTTTGTTTTTTATCAAGCTTTTGGTGTATACACTTGGCCAAAGTTGGTCATAGTGTAGTCGAGGTTCAGCTAGAGTTAGTTGAATCAGTTTGGTGTTGACTAGAGTTAGTCAAGAGTGTGCTTGCAATAGAGTTATTGTAAGAGGAGGGATTAGTGGTCTAATTCCTAGGTTGCAAAAGCTTGTAATCTGAAATATTGCTTAGTTTAGTGAAGTTTGAAATCCTACTGGGTAGGTCGTGATTTTTAATCCTTTGAGCAAGGAGTTTTCCACGTAAATATCTTGCCTTAATTACTTTCTGTCTTATCTGTGAAACCATTTCAGGGACTAGGTCCCTTAGATTGTTTTGGTGGATTCATAGGTTCTATCAGCACATAATCTGGTTTATTGTGACAGTGTATGACTAGTTATTTTAATGGAGTTCTTTCTTGATCTTGAAATTATGTGAATTCTCTATCATAGTTCTACTTCTGAGCTGCTCTTGAGCCGAGGGTCTTCCGGAAACAGCCTCCTTATCTTCCGAGATAGGGCTAAGGTCTGCGTACACTTTACCCTCCCCAGATCCCACATTGTGGGATTTCACTGGGTATGTTGTTGTTGTAGTTCTACTTCTGAACTGGTGTTGAACGTTGTACTTCTGACTTTACCACCCGCCAATGTGATGAGTTATCACTTAAGTGGTTTTTTTTTCTTATATGGCGGAGGGTGAAAGCTGATAAAACGAACTCCTGTAACCCCTTTGTCTCCCCTCATATTATGTCTAGCTCTTCAATGTATATGATCCAGCTATTGTCCACTAGTTACAGTTGGAATAAGTCTCTTCATTTTGTTCTATGTTCTTATATTTACAGAAGAGAAGCTGGAAGAACATCTTTTCATACATTGGTCCTGGTTTCCTTGTTTCTATTGCCTATATCGATCCTGGAAATTGTAAGTCTTGGTAATGAATTTGGATTTACTGATCACATATTTTACTTATTCAATTAACTGAATTTTCTCTGCACAATGTGTCTTGCAGTTCAAACTGATTTACAAGCCGGAGCTCAGTACAAATACGGGGTGTGTACCTGCTTTATCCTGTTCTTCTTAATCTATTGTACATATGTCTTGAGTAATTTTTAGGGGAAAAATAGTTCATCCAGAAATTACACTGCATATATCAACAAAAATATATATTGTTCTGCAAATGAATTTTTTGTTGAGAGTTCCAATACCTTTAATAGAACTGTAATGTATTTGATGAGACTTAAACTTTGGATATAGTCTCATCAAGTTTCTTCCAGATTCAAAGTGAAGAACATGAAAGAGCTTGTTTATCCAAATTATTTTCTTACTCTTTTATATGTGAATCTAAGGAGTCTCTTAGGGCTGTTCTTTATATATTCACTTTTTTTCTGTTGATTGACATATACAATTATCTAACGAAACCCATACATGTTTCGCAGTTGCTTTGGATAATTTTACTGGCTTCCTTTGCCGCTCTTGTGATCCAATCCCTGGCAGCAAATTTAGGGGTTGTCACAGGTTCATGATTTTTGATTACTTGATCTCCTTATCAGTCTAAGAATCATTAGAGGGATGATAGCAATGTACTCCTCGCTTTGTTACAGGAAAGCATTTAGCGGAGCATTGTAGAAAGGAATACGCAAAGCTGCCAAATTTCATCTTATGGGTCATAGCTGAAATCGCTATTGTGGCTTGTGACATTCCTGAGGGTAAGTGTTCACAAATCGACATAATAAAACTTCAATCTTTCTTGATACAATCTCATAACATTACTTTTCTTAGCATGCTTATTGGTCAGGAGGTTTACTATAGTCCTTTTGGTTCCGCCTTCGTTTATAATAATTTTCTCATCACTAATAATCCAATTAGAATGTGCTCAAATCTTCAAGGAAAAGAACGACACATCTCTCATGCTGAAGTTATTTAAGCTCATTCACGTCAGAGAGGGCCATTAACTTTAGTTTTAGTATTTATCAGTTGTCTGAATGCCCAACATAAGGAAATAAAATATAACCAGAACAATATGAAGTCATGCCGATTATTTGTTGGTCAATCCTCTTTGATGTTATCTTTTTTGTTAACTCTATCTCATTTTATGTCAATTTTGTGTGGTTCTCGTTACGTGTATACATGTGGTTGTATGAGAAAGGAGCGGTTCCTAGAACTCCTGCTATCTGAAGGGTCAATATGAGCATATGTTCAAGGAAAGCTAAAACTTCTCTCTTGCGAAACTTTTTATTTAAACTTTGCACAACATGGTGCTTTAGGACGTTGATTCTTGACCAGCTGTGCGGAAAAATTAGCTGTAGATTACCAAAAAATTGAAAGGACCGAATAGCTTAGCCATTTCGTATTGAAGTTGGACTTCTGTTGAATTTCTTTTAATCCAGTGTTCTTTCAATCGTGCAGTTATTGGGACAGCGTTTGCTTTAAACATGCTCTTCAAAATACCAATATGGTGTGGTGTGCTTATCACAGGGCTGAGTACCTTGACTCTACTTCTATTGCAACAATATGGGGTATGTGTATATCACTCACTTGGAAAACCCATGCACTGGAAACGAGAGTCTACTTAAAGCAGTTATCTCTATATCTATCCGTCTCTATGATTTAGTGACAAGTGAAGTGCACTAACATTACAGGTTCGGAAACTTGAATTCTTTATTGCGTTCCTTGTACTTACCATGGCCATATGCTTCTTTGTGGAGCTTGGATATGCAAAACCCGACTCCTCAGAAGTTATCCACGGGCTTTTCGTTCCTCAACTCAAAGGGACTGGTGCTACTAAGCTTGCTATTTCCCTTCTTGGTGCTATGGTTATGCCGTAAGTGTGTATAAGTGTTATCTATATTATCTTTTGGATAATCATTCTACTATTGTCATGCTGATAATTTTCACTTTCTGCAGCCACAATCTTTTCCTCCATTCAGCTCTGGTGCTTTCCAGGAAAATTCCTCGATCTGTCAATGGCATCAAAGTATGTTTAGTATTGAAAAACCTCCTCATATCTTTTCTAATAATGAAAAACCTCCTTACGCATACTCATCAACCTAAGAAAAGAAAACGAAGAGAAAATTTGACTATCCTATGCTTGTTGATGTTAGTTGCGAAGCAAGTAGCATTGTTCTATAGTTGGTGCATAGGGGTCATACTATGAAACTATAAACTCATGTTGTCATTTTGTCTTGAAGATGTTCTCATACCCAAATTTATCAATAATTTATTAGTTCACTCATTGTATGGTTAGGCAAGTTAATTGGATTACCCTTAACTGTTTTAGTGTCATGATCTTTTTTTTTTTTTTTCTATTTAGAAATTCTGTATTCAATTATGTTACATGTGTGCTTGTTTGACAGAATTAGTGAAATAAATTATTTTCAGGAGGCATGCAGATATTATCTGATTGAAAGTGGCCTGGCTTTGATGGTGGCATTTCTTATTAACGTATCAGTTATCTCAGTAAGTGGTGCTGTTTGCAATTCCCCTTCTATGAGCTCAGATGATCGGGAGAAGTGTGAGGACTTAGACTTGAACAAAGCTTCCTTTTTACTCAAAGTAAGTGATACCACACAGCAACTTCATGCTATTCAATTACATAAAACTACATCTTTTTCATCCATTTTATAATGTTTTAAGTCTTCATGACAATGTTCTTTTTACGTTACTACTTACAGAATGTTTTAGGCAACTGGAGTTCCAAGCTATTTGCAATTGCTTTACTAGCATCAGGGCAGAGTTCGACCATAACTGGGACATACGCTGGGCAGTACGTTATGCAGGTAATCTCATGCTATATCATTTTGTCTAATCATTTCTCATATTCCTTTTGACATTTAAAAAGCATAACATGATCACCTGTGTTCTACTTTGTTAAGATCTAAGACAAGCATTTTGGAATGTATCTGTATTGTCAATGGTCAATAAGGGGTTGTTCTTATTCAAAGCACATGTTACCTACTTATATTAAGTTCATTCTTATGCAACTAACTATATGAAATGCCCTTACATCCAGTTTCAGTTGGTGCATTGTATCCATTCTTTCCCTTTTTTTGGCCCCAAAGATTGAGGGTTTTCATTTTGTGCTTTTTGTTGAGATTTGTTTATTGAGATATTTTGGCTTAATTTCCACCTTCCAACATAAAATATGGAAGAAGACACTGTATATGGATCTTTTTGAAGTGATAAGATATAATGTATACTATATTCCTTTCTTGGGATTAGCTCATTCTATAGAGAGACTGATTTCTTAATTTATTTTTAAAAAAAAAAACTTGAGAAATTGCTCAGTGAGTGTTATATTTCTGTATCTTAAAACTAGGGGAGGGATGAGGTTCTATAATATATAACTGTTAGGTTAAATCAAATTAGTGCTCTGTTTTGATAATCTGTGTAGGTTTATCCAAAGTTGGTGCTTGATTGGTGGACCTTCATGATTAATTTAAGTTAAATCATAAATGTAAAACCAAAACTCTTCCTTATCTGGTGCAACAGAGCCACAGTGAATTTCATAAAATGTCATAATTCATAGTTGTTCAACTACGATTTGTTTCTTTAATTTACACTTCCAATTTTATTGTTTCTGTAGGGTTTTCTTGATTTACGACTGAAGCCGTGGATTAGGAACTTCTTAACTCGATGCTTAGCCATAGTTCCAAGTTTAATTGTTTCACTCATTGGAGGTTCTGGCGGGGCTGGAGACTTGATCATTATTGCTTCGGTAAAGTATCTGTACTTGAGCCTTTCATACAGTTATTAGAAAACTGGCCATCCTGTGGAATTTTCTTTTGTGGTATGAAATTGGCATTGGATAATGTAAACTTGGAAAGTAGGATGTTATGGAGGACGCAGATTAGGGTAGAAGGCTAGTAGATAGTCCCGCTTACCCTTTCGTACTAGTAGTCGTATTTTGCCCTATAGTTTCTTGTCATTTGTTTTATGCTACTATCTGTCGTTCCTTGTACATCGATTATTTTATTTATCTGTGGTAGCTACTGCTCCTTTTTTTTTTTTTTCCAGACTGTTTTATCATGATTTTTCGCTTTCATTATTTCATTTCCATTTTGCTTTGAATTGCTTGTCCTTATTTAACCTTTTTTTGCCATGCTTTCTCTTGAGCCAAGGGTCTTTCGGAAACAGTCTCCTTACCTTCCGAGGGGAGGGGTAAGGTCTGTGTACACTTTACCCTCCTCAGACCCCACATGGTGGGATTTTACTGGGTATGTTGTTGTTATTGTTAAACTTGGAAAGTAGATTGTTCGGGTCTGCCACTTGCCTGATCTTGGCCTATGTCCCTTTTACTCTTCAAAAGTGAAGTGGCCGTTTGAATCTGTTTGATATTGTGGATTTAAGTTTAAGACCACCACCATTTACGCCAAGCTCTTTTTTTATATGTAACACACATAAATTGACTTTTTTATAGGAACTATTCATAAGTCTGATAATTAACATTGAAATTGATCTCCTTAAAAAGGACTATGGACTGAACTGTTCATAAGTCTGATAATTAACATTCAAACATGTGCATTTTTTGCACTGGCACAACCCTGGTTGTCATTTTCTATATATTTCTGTTCTTACCATACAAATACAACCGGTCAGGAAGATGAAAAAAGACATACTTAGTTGTCCAGATTCTTAGTTCACCCAGTTATTAAGAGGTGGTTTAGGGCTTTACTGACGAGTTAATTCTGACCCTCAGAGTAATTAATAGAAAGTTTTTGCTGGAGTTGATACTGACCTTCGTTTGACTATACTATATTTTTTTAAGATTTCATAATGTTTCATAGCCGTTGGTCCTTTCAACTCATTCCTGATCGTACAATGAAGCTTTTACTTTTGTTTGGTTCATTTAGAGGAGCCTTACAAGCACACAATTGCTATATAGTTACTATCGGCACACTAGGCACTCAATACGGTGTAGAATATTTAACACTAAAGAATATTTAACACTAAAGTTTATTGCTAATGATTGAACGATGTTATAAAACTGATGTCTCAATTTTTACCCGGCCGACAATGTTTTCCGGATATGTTTTAAATTTTTAATATTAATCCAAGTACTTATTTGTATTCTGCAGATGATCTTATCTTTTGAGCTCCCCTTTGCTCTGATTCCATTGCTCAAATTCACAAGCAGTAAAACCAAGATGGGTTCACATGCAAATCCAGTTGCGGTGAGAAGTCATCCAGATGCACTTTTTTTTTTATTCCTGCATATTATTATAGCACCAATAATAACATCTTTTTACAGGTTTCAGCAGCGACCTGGGTTATTGGCACACTAATCATGGGAATAAATATATATTATTTAGCAGAAAAGTTAGTTACCTCACTCAAGGAGAGCCATTTAGGAAAGGGAGTTAAGGTTCTATGTGGAATCTTAGGCGCCTTGTGTTTGTTAGTTTATCTGAGCAGTATCTTGTACTTGGCTATCCGAAAAAATAAGGAGAGCACACATCTTCTGGCGCTCACAGGGCAAGAAGGTTTACAAGTTTCTGAATCGAACAATCTACCTAGAGAGGACATTTTGCGCATGCAGTTACCTCAGGAGAGGAGAACCACCAATTGACATGTTTACTGAAGGTTTAAAAGTAGCTGGTGCTGTGTATAATGCAGTTAGAACTCATTTCGACTTAACCTGTTTTCGATAGGCATTATTGCCATTGATCCAGAGTTGTAATGTTAGAATTAGTTTGAAATGAGGAGTCCCATCCCATATAGACTTTTATATAGAAAGAACTGCTATGCCTCCTAATAGGCCAATTATGAAAATAAAATTAGCTCTATTATCTATGTTTCCTTGATCTTGAGTTTTATCTGTATTTCCATAATTTTGATTTTTTTTGGTCGTTGGTTTCTTTTCGTTGTTAATCTTGTATAAGGGTCTTGTGATGAGAAATTTTATGTTAAAGGCCAATAATCAGTTCTTTTCTGAAAAAATGGCCTGTTAAAATGGTGAGTATAATTTACTCATTGTTGCGCCTTCAGAACTTTTTTTGGGGTGGAAGATATATACTATAAATTGTAATTGGTATACCCGGTAATCCAGAATAGAGGTGTCATATGCAGTGTTAATATTAATGGCATGCCTGTTCGTTAATTTCTTATCATTTTTATTTGAATATTTAAGCTTCATATTACACTGTAATTTGTAATACGGCTCTAAATTGTAATACTTTTTTAGTTTTTGAATTATGCTTCAACATATTTTCATATTGACGCTATACATGTTCAAATCGAATGAGCTTTTTTCTTCCAATTTTCTATGGGCAATTCGCACGATTGCCCATACATTTTTTTGCGCGGACTGCTTCTTTTGGGGTGGTCCTTAATTTTTGTCCCTGAAATTGCTGATCTTTAATTTTTGCCCTTCGCCTATAATATCTCAAGGTATTGGGTTACTCAGAAAAAAAAACCGCAAGGCAGGTTTGGTAGCAAAGTATGCTTATTCGGGCAAAAGTCTGCCTTATAAGGCAGAGATTTGCCTTGCAAAGTAAAAGAAAAAAAAAAAAAATTGGCCTCAAGGCAGAATTTTGCATTAAGGCTAACCTCTGCCTTATAAGGTTGACTTTTGCTCGAATAGACATACTTTGCTACCAAACTCTGCTTTGCGAAATCCAAACTCTGATTTGCGAATTTTTTAAAAAAATTTGACTGAGTAGAGGGTTCGAACCCGGAATCCATGAATTTTTAGGCAAGGGCCAAAAATTAAAGACCACCAATTTGAGGGCCAAAAATTAAAGACCACCCCCAACAAAGGGAAATCATGCAAATTGCCCTTGCCCATATCTTGGGGTGGTCTTCAATTTTTTGTCCCTCACATTGTTGATCTTTAATTTTTGCCCTTCGGCATGTTTAGTAATAAAAAAGAGGCCGAAAATACTCCTGACATTCTGGGTTCGAAAACCAGCAGAGTAAAAAGAATAATTTCGCAAGGCAAGATTTTCATAGAAACTATGCCTATTCGGGCAAAGTTACATAGAAACTATTCCTTTTTCGGCATAGTTCTGTAGAAATTAAGTTATCCTGCAGAACTATGCCTTAAGATATAACTTTGCCCGAATTGACATAGTTTCTATGAAAACCTTGTGTTGCAATTTTTTTTATACTCTGTTGGGGTTCGAACCCAGAATCTCTGATTTCATAGACCATTGAATAGGGTGATTTTGACCTACACATTTTCATTAAATGAGAAGTAGGGGCAAAATTAAAGACCAGCGATTTGAAGGGCAAAAATTAAGGACCAGTCCATATGAAGGGCAACGGGCAATTCACATGATTGCCCCTACCTTGGGGTGGTCTTTAATTTTTCCCCCTCAAATCGTTGGTCTTTAATGAAATCTCTGATTTCATAGACCATTGAATAGGGTTATTTTGACCTAGACATTTTCATTAAATGAGAAGTAGGGCAAAATTAAAGACCAGCGATTTGAAGGGCAAAAATTAAGGACCAGTCCATATGAAGGGCAACAGGCCATTCACATGATTGCCCCTACCTTGGGGTGGTCTTTAATTTTTTCCCCTCGAATCGTTGGTCTTTAATTTTTGCCACCCACATTAAGTAATAAAATATCGGGCAATTCGCAGAATTGCCCTTCGTTTGGGGTGGTCTTTAAATTTTGCCCCTTATATTTGAAATCTTTAAATTTTGCCCTTCGGCTAAAACCCATAACCCATGGTTTCGAACCCACGTGTCAAAATTTTAAAAAAAAAAAAAAGGCAAGTTTAAATTTATGCTATACCCCCAACGGCATACACTTGTATGAATTACCATAAAGTTATCTGGACCGCATACTTTATGCCTTGTAAATGGAGACTTGGCATAAGTATGTCGGGTCCGGCATAACTTTGATAATTCATTCAAAAGTTTATCTGGATCCGCATAAAGTTCGCTCCATTAAAAGTATATGCCCCCACCGCATAACTTTGTGAAGGAATTACCAAAGTTATCTTTGACCCGCATACTTATGCCTTATCAGATTTAGCATAGTATCTTGGTCCGCATAACTTTGATAATTTCTTCACAAAGTTATGCGGGTCACGAGATAAAAGTTTGCGATTAAAAGTATGCCCCCGGCATAACTTTGTGAAGAATTATCAAAGTTATGCGGACCGGCATGATACCTCACCCAAGTCCCTGTAAGGCATGGGTATGCGGGTCCGGCATAAAATGTGTGTAATTCCTTAACAAAGTATGCCGGGTCCCAGATACACGCGACCCAAAACCTTGTCTTGAGATTTTTTTTTTTATTTTATGCCTGAGCGGGGGTTCGAACTTCGAACCCCATTATTTCGGCGCGAAAGTTCAAAGTTGCGATGTGAAGGGCAAAAATTAAAGATCGACACATGAGGGCATAATTTAAAGACCACAAATATGAGGGGCAAAATTTAAAGACCACCCCAAAAGAAGGGCACTCCGCGCAAAAAAATGTAAAATATCCCTATCATTCTGGGCTCGAACCCCATCAGAGTAAAAAAAAAAAAAAAAAAAAAATCACAAGACAAGATTTTCATCAAAAATATGCCTATTCGGGCAAAGTTATGCCTTAATGCATAGTTCTATAGTACGCCTTTTCCGGCATAATTTAGTAGTATTACTTAATTTCTACAAGACTATGCCAGACAAGACATAGTATACATGTAACTATATAGAAACTATTAGCCTGTTTGGCTAAGCTTATTTTTCTCTAAGAGTGCTTATTTTTTCCAATAAGTGATTATTTTTTTTAAAAAAATGAGGTGTTTGGCCAAGCTTTTGGGAGAAAATAAGTGCTTCTAGGGAGTTGCAGAAGCAGTTTTTCAGAAGCTAAAAAAAATCGCTTTTGTCCAAAAGCACTTTTGAGAAAAATACACGTAAAATCACTTTTTAAAAGCTTGGCCAAACACTGATTGCTGCTCAAAAGTGTTTTTCAAATTAATTGGCCAAACACAAACTATTTTTCGCCAAAAGTACTTTTGAAAAAAAAAACTGATTTTAGAAGCTTATGAACTGTCTTGTCCAGCATACTTCTGTAGAGATTAAGTTATCCTATAAAACTATGTCTTAACTACATAAAAACTACGGCTTGTCTGGCACTACAGAGCTATGCCTTAAGGCATAACTTTTCCCCAAATAGACATAGTTTCTATGAAAACCTTGTCTAGCGAAGGTTTTTTTTTTTTTTTTTTTTTTTTTTACTCTGTTGGATTCGAACTATGAATCTCTGGTTTCATAGACCAGCGAATAAGGGTATTTTGGCCCACAAATTTTCATTAAATGAGAAGTAGGGACAAAAATTAAAGATCCGTCCATATGAAGGGCAATCCGCGTTATTTTTCGAAGGACAAGCTGCGCAATTTTTGATTTTCTATTTTTCTTGCACAATGCTTTACCAATAATAGGGGCGATCTATAACTTTCCACAAGGAGAAAGAAAATGTCAAAAAAAAAAACAAACAAACAAACAAACAAAAAAACTCCTCTTTTTCCTTTTCTTCCTATTTTTTCTTTATCGATATTATTGTTCAAATGTCTATTGTATGATAGTAATAATAGTTTTATTTTTGCATTTCAGAAAGAAGTAGTCTAAATATTCTTGAATCTACTTGTTGAGTCTATTTTCCAGATTAAACATTCAAATAAAGAAGGAAAAAGGTTGCAAAATTAACATGTTTCATATTTTTGAAAAGGGACATATTTTAGAGTTACTTTACACTTAAGTTGAATAGCGTTAAAGAAATAAGGATAGCCTGCAATACAATCGTTTTACAAAAAATGAAAGACACATAAATATTGGAATGCGGGACCAGGAGTAGTCCTTCAAGTATAAATATAGAACTTGATCGTTTAAAAAGAGTTTATAAGACTGAAAATTATCAAAGTATTTCCATTTTCAATTTCTACCTCATTATCGTAGAAATAATTTGACTAACTTAAAGCCTAAAGACTAAAAAGATAAACAAACCATCACTTCAGTGACAAAAAACAAACAGGAGATTACATCCAATAACCTTGAAAATAGGTGGTCCTGAACTGTGAACTCTAGACCGCCGCTTGCTTCATGGACAAACCTCCAAGCTCAAAAGTCAAAATTTGTTAAAGCTGATGTTTTGCTCAATGAGCAACCAAGGTCAAAAGTTCAAGATCACCCATCTCCGAGGTCGTTCTTGTAAATCTAAGCTATGAATGTGGTAGAATTCTCCTTTAACGATGTAAATCTGAGAGATGCATACCAAATTCATCGCAAAATATCAATTAATTACTGGTGATTTTGACATAAAATCTAGCATGAGAAGAACAAACAAGAAAATGTGTGGAGTAACACTAGAAAAATAAGTTGTTAAAAAGGAGATGAGAAAATGGAAAATTATTTGTTTGAAAGAAACCTAATTGGTGTTATTTAGGGTACTTATTTTTTATGTCAAGTCTTAAGGACTACTTAATTGACTTACTTCTTTTGATATATAGAACAATCCGTCAAGATAAAAAGGACCAATATACCCTTAACCATCCATCGAACAATCCGTCAAGATAAAAAGACCAATACATCCTTATCAAATCTTTAGGATACTTTATTGACTTGCTTTTTTGTAACATCGAACAATCCGTCATGATGAAAGGACCATTGTACCCTTGAGCTATCCATCGAACAATCCGTCAAGATAAAAGAATCAATATATCCTTGATAGATTATTCAATGCATGATAAAAAGACGAAAAATACTCTTTACTTAACTTAATAATTACCTGTTATGTTTTGTATATATTATTTGGCAAAATACATCAAAAACACGAACTATACACTAAAAGTCATTTTTTTCACACTTAAACTATCCTCAAGGACCATTACACACCTAATATATGAAAAAGTGATATTTTTACTCCTCATATAATATGACCAGTTGCACTAGGGGAGAGTGTACACTCTCTCCCCACATCAGCGCCACGTCAGTCCACATCAGCGCCACGTCAAAAAATCCACTAATTTTCAATTTTATATTTTTTTTTCCTTTCCCCTCCTCCCCCACCCTCCCTTTCTTCTTTATCCCTACTCCCTTTCTTTTTCACATTTTTTTGACTCGAAATGCAAAAGCAACTGGTTGGAACAATCCACCGAATTGTCCACCAAAATGGAAAGTTCAAAAAAGAAAAGACGAACCTCCAAAACCCCATCCTACCCCAAATCCACAACCAATGCTAGCACCTAAACAAAATATCCAATTTCAATTTTTTTGCATCAGTATATGAAAACAAGCCAAAAAAAAAAAAAGAGAACAAAAAGAAGCTTTTTATTCAAAAGACAAGAATGAAAATTTATGCATACCAAAACCGACACTCGGTTCCATTGAAGTTGAGTCACACTATCATTGCTTCCGGTTGAATAAATTACCAATCAATAGAACAAAGATTTTCAAATTTGGAGCAAATGTCACTGGGAGCAATATTCTTCACTTTTTGGTTTTGATCCTGACAATTTATGTTACCTTTTAGATATTGGCAAAATACATCAAAATTTGATTTCTTCTTCTCTTCAAAACATGGTTACATTCTTCTTCTCCTCTTCATCTTTGTTATGACATTCATGATTTGTAGAAGTTGAGTGCGAGGAAGAAAGGGAGGGGTGGGGAAATGAAGAAGAAAGGGGACGGGTGGGGGGAGGGGTGGGGAAGTGAAGAAAGAAGAAAGAGACGGGTGGGGGGAGGGGTGGGGGGGGGAAGAAGAAAGGGACGGTGGGGGAGGGGGTGGGGGAAATGAAGAAGAAAGGGATGCGTGGGGGGAGGGGGTGGGATTAAAAAAAAATATTGGTATTAAAAAAAAAAATGAATTAATTTAAATTAAAACGCGCCTATTTTTAAATTATTTTTATATTTTATGCCACATCAGCTTTCAGGGAGCAAAAAATATCACTTTTTCATATATTAAGTGTGTAATGGATCGCCAGGATAGTTTAAGTGTGAAAATGACTTTTAGGGTATAGTTCGGGGGTTTTTGATGTATTTTACCTATATTATTTCTATTTTACAAGTTACTCATTTTCATTCTCAAATCTTCAAAATAAATTTGTACAAGTATCTCAAAAATGAAAATTGCGCATCCTCACTTGCTCATGGTAAAATTCATCACTATAATCTCCTTGTCACACATGCAATCATGGACTTAAAGGATCAATTGACTATATATCTTCTTCGAATTTGTAAGGTATTCCATGTTTTATAAGTGTACCTTTTAATCATCTATTATTTGTCTTTTTATATAGACATAGCAAAAATTTTCCACGTTAACTCGCATTAATGTAGGAGAATGAATGTGCGTAAATGATTTTTTATGTGTAACGCAATGCAATTTAAGACTAGCTTCTGCTTGCGTTGCATGTGCATTTGGTGCATGACACGTGCACCCCGTGCGTGACACATGCATTCCGTGTGTCTCACGTGTAACCCGTGTTAATTAGTAATATATGTGAAGTAACACTAGAAAAATAATTATGTGGAGTAACACCAAAAAAATAAGTTGTTAAAAAGAGACGAGAAAAGAGATAATTATTTGTTTGAAAGAAACTTAATTAGTGTTTTTTGGGGTACTTATTTTTTTATGTCCAGGTCTTAAGGATACTTAATTGACTTACTTCTATTAAAACATTGAACAATCCGATGAGGAGAATTTTTATGTGATGAATGTGTGCAAATGATTTTGTATAATGCTGTGCAATTTACATGTATGTGTGTCAATTAACCCGAATATTTGTGAAATATCAGATTGTTCGAGGAACCCTAAATGTTGGTGGAGTAAAGGATCGTCAATAAGGCGTTATGTGCTGATAAAAAGAATATTCATGAATTCATTTTACCGAAAATCGATGTGAATAACCTCAAAGAATTTGTGAAACCATTGATTGGAGACGAGATGTATAGAGATATACTTACATCAATTCAGTTCATATCAATTGAATTCTCCTTTGACAAAGCAAACCTAAGCGATACATCAATTTCATCGCAAATAATCAATTGCTGAATCGATGTGAGATATCAGGTTGTTCAATCGAGGAGCCCTAAATATTCTGAGATATCAGATTGTTAGAGGAGCCCTAAATGTTGGTGGAGTAAAGGATCGTCAAAGAAGCATTATGTGTTGATAAAAAGAACATTAATGAATTCATTTTACTGAAAAAACGATGTCATGAATAACCTTAAAGAATCTGTCAAATAATTGATTTGAGACGAGATGTACAGTGATACACTTACATCGATTAAGTTGAAATCAATTGCTCCCCTTTGACAAAGCAAATCTGAGAAATACATATCAAGTTCATCCCAATCAATTAATTACTAATGACTTTTACTTACATAAAATCAAGCGTAAGAAGTACAAACAAGAAAAATATATTGAGTAACACTAGAGAAAGAAGCTATTAAAAAACAGGCAAGAAAACATACAGTTATTGGTTTGAAAGAAACTTAATTGGTGTTCTTTAAAAATTTGATTGATTTGCTTATTTTGATACATTGAGCAATCCGTCAATACAAAAGGACCAATACACCATTGAACTATCCATCACAATATATCAAGATAAAATGACCAATATACCCTTAAATCATCCATCAAACAATCCGTTAAAGATAAAAGGACCAACGTATCCATGATGGATTATTCGGTGGAAGATAAAAAGAGTAAAAATAATCTTTACTTAACTCAATAATTACTCTTTACTTTTGATAACATTCAAGAAGGCCATTGCAGACCAGGGAATATCAAATGTTTTAATGGCGTCAATTTGTAATGAAAATATGTCTTATGATGGAATAAGAGCTCCAGCCCAAAGTAATTCTTTGGGGGAAAGTCTTACAACTATTTAGAAGCCCAAATTGAGGACCAATATGAGTTGGATTGTGGCTCAAGATCTGTCCAAACAAGCAGCATGTTCTATGTTACTGAACTTGTGTTTCTAGATGCTTATTTAATGCTATGCTGACTGCGTTTAAAGCTATATTGAACAAAGTGTTGGTGGTCTTTTATTCACCTTGAAAAAATCAGATTATTTAATTCAGTTTGACCACCTTTGAAGCCTAGATTGTTCTTTCTTTTCTTTAGGGTGGTAGCCACCTTTCCTCCTATATAAAGGAGCATTTTCTTCTTCATTGTAACTAAATTTGATTAATATTATTAGCCTTGTGGCTTGTGGAGACCTTTGAGGTTCTCTTAAGGGTTTTGTTCTACCTTGAACCATATCTAGGATTCTTCACTAGTAAGATTCCTTGTTTGAGTTCCCTCCCTCCTTTTCTTCTTCTTCTTAATTGTTTCGCCCCTTCTTTTACTATTAAACAAGGTTTCAAGTATAAAATGCTTGAACTTGTGTTCTTCTCTCCTAATAATCAATCCTTCCCTCTTTTTAACTTCTAATTCTAAAGCCTTCCTCTATCCGTGTTGTTATCAACTTTTGTATATATTGTTCCTTTTTTTACAAGTTACTCATTCTCACTCTCAAAACCGTTAAGTAAATTTGTACAACTATCTCAAATATGAAAATTGCACATCATTACTTGCTAATGGTGAAATTCATCGTCATAATCTCCCTCCCACACACGCAATCATGGACTTAGAGGATCAATTGACTATATCTTCTTGGAATTTGTAAGTTATGCCATGTTTTACCCCTTTATCTTTACTTTTTAATCATCTATTATTTGTCTTTCTATATATTAATAACAAAGATTCACCACATTAACTTGCATTAATGTAGGAGAATTTTCATGTGATGTGCGTAAATGATTTTTTGTGTAATGGTATGCAATTTTAAATCAGCTTCTGATTGCATTGCACGTGCATTTCTTGAGTCACACATGCATCCCGCGCGTGACACGTGCATTCCCTGTGTCCCACGATACTCTGGGACATGATACTCTTTGCTTATAATTACCCATTACGTTTTGTATATGCATGCATGTGTGTGTGTGTGTGATGACAAGTTACTCATTTTCATTCTCAAATCTACAAAGTAAATTTGTACAAGTATCTAAAAAATGGAAGTTGCACATCTTCACTTGCTCCTTGTTCACGGTGGAATCCATTGCCATAATCTCCCTCTCACACAACAGTCATGGATTTGAGGCTAATGGGCTACATCTTCTTGGAATTTGTAAGTCATTCCATGTTTTACCCCTTTATGTATACTTTTTAATCATCTATTATTTGCCTTTTTATATAGACTAACACAGATTCACCACATTAACTCGCATTAATGTAGAAGAATTTCATGTGATAAATGTGCATACATGATTTTTTGTGTGTAACTCTATGCAATTTGAAACTAGCTTCTGATTGCGTTTCTCATGCATCTCGTGCATGACCCATCCGTGACACGTGCATTCCGTGTGTCCTACTTGAAGCCTGTATCAATTAGTAAAATGTGTGGAGGAAATTCAACTATATATATATATATATAATATTGCTAATAGTTTATTTAAGCCACTTCGTCTTTGACCTCAAGATCGTTACTCTCCAAGTTGGTACTAAAAATCACTACACGCCTAGTTTTTCTTGAACGAATTTGATGATCCAGTTAAGCCCTCTTTAAATGCATCAAATTGTTGTTCCAATTTGGTGATTAATTTGTGACCAACGAGGTATTTTTTTTTTTTTTTACTGATTTTCTTTATTCCAATTGAGTTTTTTTTTCTTTTCATATTTGTCCCATTTGGATCAATTGCATTGAACATAAATTTTACAAATTGCGTTCTTTTTCTGAATTTACTCTTACCTGTTCTTGGTCTGAAAATAAAGAAAGGTCTTTCAAATTTAAACTCGATTTTGGTTTGTTACCAAATTCATTGATTAAAGTTAAGAACTCGTCAATTTCTGTTGATAATGATTTTTTTTTATCAATTGTATCGACTTTTTATTCACACTCTTGGTAATCAGTATCTAGAAGAAAGATAGTATGAATCCTATTCAGTCTAACTCTCTCTTTCAAATTTTCCAGCGAAGTATTATTTATGATTGAAGGTGAAAATCCTTTTTGGATTGTTCCTCGATATGGTCCATTTAAAAAAGGATCATACATTTTAAGCATATATTCTTTTTTAGTATCATCATTGATATGGGATAAAGATATTACTAAGTTGAAATTTTAGTAATATGGGATAAAGATATTGATGCGTTGATATGGGATAAAGATATTACTAATTTGAAATTTTTTGGAGAATTTTCATGTGATGAATGTGGGTGAATGATTTTTTGTCAATAACGCAATCCAATTTTAAATTAGCTTCTAATTGCGTCGCACGTGCATCTTAGACATCATCCAGTGCATGACACGTGCATTTCGTGTGTCTCACGTGTAGCCCCTGTCAATTAGTAAAATATATGGAGTAAAACCTCATCGATTATGTTCAAATCAATTGAAATTCTCCTACGACGATGTAAATCTGAGGGATACATATCAAAGTCATCACAATCAATCAATTACCTATGACTGACTTGCATAAAATCTAGCATGAGAAGTAAAAACAACGCAAATATATGGAGTAACGCTAGAAAAAAAAGTTAAAAGGGAGACGAGAAAAAAGATAACCGGTGTAACAGAAAACTAGTTTGGTGTTCCTCAGAGTACTTAATGTTTTATCAAATCTTTAGCATACTTTATAGACTTGCATTTTTTGAAACATCGAAGACCACATCAATGTAAAAGGACCCAAGAACCCTCGATGGATTGTTTAATGCGAGATAAGAAGACTCAAATTTTCCTCGTACTTAGTCGTACTTTATTGAAGGCAGAAATATGACCGATTAGATTTTGTTTCTTCATTTATAGGAAAATTGTCATATTCAAAGCGTTTCTAATTTATTGATTTGCCCTGTATATATAATATATTATGTAATTTAAATAAAAATTGTAGATTATGTAATATTATACTTATTCACTAGTATTTATGAAAGTCCCCCTATGAGTAGATTGTACACTCATATGAAATACAGTGCCCTATGAAATCCATGCTATAAATCTACCTAGGCTTGCAATTTATGTCCTTTTTCCCAAATTGATGAGACAACAACAAATTACAGCCCAGTTACCCGACTCCACTAATCTGTCAAATTAACCCATTAATACCACAAACCCTCTCCTTCTCCGAAACACAAAATCGAAAGGTCCCGCATACCCTAAAAGTTGGACTCCATGGAAATGCAAAATAAAATCATGGCGAGAGGAGACAAACTTACTGATTCTATGTTGCTCGACGGAAAACAAGTCGTGAGGACCAGCGTATTATCTAAATAATGGAGATTTCTTTGGAAGTCCGTTCCGGTATCACTCAATTTCAACGGCTACTACGCACAACGAAAAGGACACTCTTGATTTCTTGACTTCCACAAATAGAGAGCTTCATTATTGGAGGTCTTGCGACAAAATTAGAAAATTCAGCGTAAGACGCCTTATCTACATGAAGGAATATGTTAAAGATGAGTGTGCGTAAATGATTTTTGTCAATAACACAATTCAATTTAAAATTAGCTTCTAATTGCATTGCACGTGCATCTCAGACATCATCCAGTGCGTGACACGTGCATTCCGTGTGTCTCAGGTGTAGCCCGTGTCAATTAGTAAAATATATGGAGTAAAACCTCATCGATTACGTTCAAATCAATTGAAATTCTCCTTTGACGATGTAAATCTGAGGGATACATATCAAAGTCATCGCAATCAATCAATTACCGATGACTGACTTGCATAAAATCTAGCATGACAAGTGAAAACAAGGCAAATATGTGGAGTAACGCTAGAAAAAGACAGTTAAAAAGGAGACGAGAAAAAGGATAATTGGTGTGACAGAAAACTAATTTGGTGTTCCTCAGAGTACTTAATGTTTTATCAAATCTTTAGCATACTTTATAGACTTGCATTTTTTGAAACATCGAAGAGTCCGTCAAGGTAAAAGGACCAATGAACCCTCGACGGATTGTTCGATGCGAGATAAAAAGACTCAAATTTTCCTCGTACTTAGTCATACTTTATTGAAGGCAGAAATATGACTGATTAGATTTTGTTTCTTCATTTATAGGAAAACTGTCATATTCAAAGCGTTTCTCATTTATTGATTTGCCTTGTATATATATTATATTATGTAATTTAAATAAAAATTGTAGATTATGTAATATTATACTTATTCACTAGTATTTATGAAAGTCCCCCTATGAGTAGATTGTACACTCATATTAAATACAGTGCCCTATGAAATCCATGCTATAATGGCAATTTATGTCCTTTTTCCCAAATTGATGAGACAACAACAAATTACAGCCCAGTTACCCGACTCCACTGATCTGTCAAATTAACCCATTAATACCACAAACCCTCTCCTTCTCCGAAACACAAAATCAGTGTCAGTCTACATACCCTAAAAGTTGGACTCCATGGAAATGCAAAATAAAATCACGGCGAGAGGAGACAGACTTACTGATTTGCCAGAGCCAATTCGACTTCACATCCTCATGTAACTAGTAGACATAACAAAGATTCACCACATTAACTCGCATTAATGTACGAGATCATGTGATACATGTGCGTACATGATTTTTGTGGGTAACGCAATGCAATTTAAAACTAGCTTCTGATTGTGTTGCACGTGCATTTAGTGCGTGACACGTGCATTTTGTGTGTCTCACATGGAACTCGTATCAATTAGCAAAATATGTTGAGTAACACTAGAAAAATAAATGAAGTAATGAGAAGTATGAATAAGGAAAATATCTAGAGTAACACTTGTAAAATAAGTTGTTAAAAAGGAAACGAGAAAAGAGATAATTATTAGCTTAGAAGAAATCTAATTAGTGTTTTTTGGGGTACTTGTACTTTTGACGAGGAAGCTACACCTACTTCTAAACAAAGTTTTTGATATTGAATTTTAAAAGCAAAACAGAGCAGAATTACCAAGAAGTTTATAGTTTGACACAATAGCTGACTTCCGTCACTAAAAATATCATCTAAGAAATTTGTGGCTAATTTGTTGCTAAATAGTCCGTAGCTACCAGGGTTTTATAAATAATTCGTCGCTAATATATCGTTAAATAGGATTAGCAACTGATTTTTATTGTTTCGCAACCGAAGTTTTCAGTCGTTAATTCTTGTTTCTTTTTGTAGTGCATGTAATTAAGTTAGTTCAAATAATGGTTTACTTTTGCTGAAAGATTTGGGAAGTGAAATTACTTGGTGGGAATAGGATACTCCGCGAAGAATTTGGCAAGAATTTCTGACGACATCACCACGATGAAGCACACTCTCGGCACAGATATAGCAGCCAGATGTGGAAGGAGTCTCATATAGAAGTATGTGGACTAGTGCAACATCCCTAACATGAACATACCCCAGAGTTGAATTGGCATATGTTTTTCAAAATCAGTGTGGTACTTGAGTATATGAAGAACACTAGCATTCACTGTTGTTAGAAGCAGTGGTCCAAGCACCAATACTGGATTGATCACCACCAAGTCCACTCCTTTTTCCCTTGCCTCATCCCATGCTGTTTTTTCAGCCACCATTTCTGCAAAGACATTTTGAAAAGTGTGTAAAGCAAATTGAGATCAACTGTATGAATTGTCACTGTCAACTACTCCAAGTACACTCAAGTCATAGTTGTAGATTGGGTGAGCGATTCACTGCCAACTGGAGTAGCAATTTTGCCATTTTATGCCAAAAATATGTTTGGGAGGTCTCTATTATAGTAGTTTGTACGTCATAATTGGTTTGAATTGAGAGGTAAGCTAAAGGACATGCACATTAATCAATTACTTCCTTCGTTCCAAATTGTGTGATCCTTTCATTTTTAATCGGTCTATAAAAAAATGATACATTTTTATAATTAGGAATAACAATTTATATTTAAATTTCATATTTTACCCTGATGAGACAATTTATAATCACACAAATATTTATAGATTGTTTTAAACTATAAATTGTAAAAGTCTTTCTTTCATTCTTAAACTGCATGCCCAATTGAATGTCTTCACATAAATTGAGACGGAAAAAGTAGTATTTGACAATGGACCTTAGTATTCTTGCAGAAGTCGAGATCACTCCAGCAAGTCTCGTCCACAACTTTATCAGGGGCCCTGTTTGGGTCCATGTACACTGCCGGCCCCCTATTGACGAAGTGAACCCAACCCTTCGAACCCTGGCTTCTGCTGCTGCTGTTATCACATTCTTCATCCCAATTACTGTGGCTCCATCATTTGCTCCTTCAACATTTATTAACCAAAAAGAAAACAGCATTATCCTCGTACAAAAAGGACATATTTCAACTTGGATATAAACGCATTGGCGGAACTGAAAGCTAAAGCAATTTTGCTTCAACCATTTCAGCTCTTTTGTTGATTATATGATAGGAACACAACCACATGTAAGTTCCTCCTAAATAGAAGTTTGAAAAGTCCTGATTCCCGTACTCGTTAGGATTATCTGTACATAATATTAAGTCCCATAACGTGCTCATCTTTCATTTTCTAATAATTGGTCCTATTGGAGGAGGACGGAACTGAGGGAAAAATCTTTGGTAAATATAAGGCTCTGCCCCTTTCAAACTTATGTCGTCCTCATGTTGTTCTTTTTACTTGACTAACTCCTGAGGTTCTAATAAGTGATTTTGACTTCTGACATCTGATGCCTAAAGTCTTTTTTTGGTAATTTAATGATGCCTAATCCCTAAAGAACTCTTCATAATGTCTAGTCTAGGCTTAATAAATAAGAACTTCCTAATGTCACTTGTACATCTAGGGTGTGTTCGGTATGGAGGAAAATATTTTCCGAAAAATGTTTTTCAATTTTCTCATGTTCATTTGATCAAAATTTTTGAAAACATTTTCTTTAGGAAAACAAGTTGCTTAAAAATCGGGAAAATAACTTTCCTAATCAAAATAGGGAAAATAAAAGCTTTTAAAAGTTGTTTGTTTTTGTTTTTGTTTTTTAACACCCCCCCCCCCCCCCCCACCGCCTAGCCCCTCCTGAATTTTCTACTTAATATTTAATTTTACCTTTATAAAAAATATATAAAAATGAAAAGTTTGCGTGGTTAAATTTGGTGTGGGTTGGGTGGTGGTGGATAAGAAAAAAAATTCCCATTTTTTTGTAAATTTTTTATAAAAGTAAAATAAAAAGTAGAATTTAGGAGGGGGTGGGTAGGTGGGAGGGTTGGATGGAGCGGCGGTGGGGTTGGGATGGGTGGTGATGTGGGGTAGGAGTGGTTGAAGATGAAATGCGTTTGAAGGTGGTGGTTGGTTGGGGGTGCGTAGGTGCTTGCCGTGGGTGGTGGGGTGGGTTGTGGGAGTTGGTGTGGTATGGGGTGGTGGGGTGAGTGGTGGGGGGTTCGTGGGTGTGGGGTTGGTGTGGTATTGGGTGCATATTTTTCAAAAAATATTTTCTACTAACCAACCGAACATGATATATAAAATAAGTAAGAAATTCACTTATTTTCCATTACTCAACCGAACATGAAAAAATAAGTAGAAATTCACTTATTTTCCAAGAATAAATTTTCCAGGAAAACATTTTCCTCCATACCGAACACACCCCTAAACTTTGCGAAGCTGTTATTTCCCCCTGAACTATAAGTTTCCGGCATCAATCTATTACGTACTAATGTGTCTGGTGGATGTGAAAGTGATTTCCGTTTCTTGTTAGCATATACGAGTAAAGAAAAAGTGGAAAAGAAAAAAAAAAAAAAAAGCTTCTTGTAACTTTTCTTGTTTCTTCTTCTTTATTAATTTTTCCTTCTTTCTTGTTTAGTACATTAGATTTGGTCGAAATTAAAAGAAAGAATAGTTTTGGCCAAATTTATTACAAATCGACTGGAGAAGAATCTCCCATTAAATTTTGGTTCGAGATGGTAATAAACAACAAGATGGATGTGTGGATGTGTGGGCACACTAGGAGGAACGGGATTAGGATTGAGGCTATCCAGGACAAGGTGGGAGTGGCCTCGGTGGAAGACAAGATGCAGGAAGCAAGACTGAGATGGTTTGGGCGTGTGAAGAGGAGAGGCATAGATGCCCCAGTGCGGAGGTGTGAGAGGTTGGTCATGGATGGTTTCAGAAGAGGTAGGGGCAGGCCGAAGAAGTATTGGGGAGAGGTGATTAGACATGACATGGCGCGATTCTGACTTATCGAGGACATGACCTTAGATAGGAGGATATGAATGACTCAGATTAGGGTAGAAGGCTAGTAGATAGTCTCGTTTATCCTTTCATATTAGTAGTCGCATTATCGCGCTATAGTTTCTTGTGCTTTGATTTCTGCTACTATCTGTTATTTCCTGTACTTTGATTATCTTATTTTATCTGTGGTAGCTAATGTCCCTTTGCAAACTGCTTCATCATGGCTTAGTCGCTTTCGTTATTTTCATTTTCGTATCGCTTTGAATTTCTTAACCTTATCTGATCTCTTTTTATGTTTTCTATTGAGCCGAGAGTCTTTCGGAAACAGCCGTCCTACTTTGGTAGGAGTAAGGTCTGCGTATATTCTACTCTCTCCAGACCCCACGTGTGGGATTTCACTGGGTTGTTGCTGTATGGTAATAAACAACAAACATCATACTTTGGGTGTTAATAGGAACTTAGCATAGTTTAGGTGTGCAAACTGTAAACTAACCTAAGCGTGGGGGAGTTTATATATTAAGCCTAGGAGGATATCAGTCAATCAATAGACTACATAAGTCTCATTTTCAAATCTGTTGGGATAGGTTATATATATCCGTTATGTCTAATATAAAGTTGGTACCGCATGCATGTATAATATAAATGCAACATTAACGATTGAATTTTTAATCACAATTAGCTTGAACTATATATATTGATAATGGAAAGAAGTATACCGCAATAAGTACCTAGGTAGACTTCAAAATAACCTAGAGTAACGGTGTAAAAAACTTATAAAATCGAAAAGGCGATTACATGTTTCTCTCGTGGCATACACCACAAGAACTGGGTTATAAGTAGTAACAACCAGTGATGTAGCTATATAGATTGAACACTCTTTGTTGGAAAAATTATATATTTGAGAAATAATACTGCATACATAAGTCATAATTAAATTACTTGTTATAATATACTATATATTAAAGCTTGAACACACTTAACAATATTCCTGATTTCACCACGGTAACAGCTAACAACAACCGGAACATTATAAGCATTTCCATAAGGACATCTAGTAAAACAGAGCATAACAAGTTTTTTTTTTTCGTTTTGGTACATAAAAAGAGCAAAGCCATGGTCAACTTTCAGTATTGATAATCGCCCCTAAATAATTAAGAGTATTAGAGGCTAATTAATTAAGGCTGAATTCGAATAGGTTCATCAGTTTGAGTAGGAATTGGAAGGTGGCCCTTCTCCTGCAGGCTCTTCACCGTCTCATATAAGCACTGTTTCACAGGTGTAAACTCCAAGCCCAAGTCCTTCAGCTTTTGGTTCGTGAATTTGTACGGTTTTGCCCTAGGTCTTGTCTCATCCGAGCACCTGAATAATTATGTTTAATAATGATATGCTTTAGATAACACTTCTAGAAATGAGATTACGTGTCATACTTGAAACTGGTATTATACTAATCATTGCCAACAACGACATTGCTATTTCAGTTTAATAATCGTTAGAGATGATTTAAATTATTAAAAAGGAAGTCCCGTACCACTATTGTTGGCACTAAGATGCATCTGGAGGTAAACAGGGGCCAGCCAAGATTTTGATGTTTTGCAGGTAAGGCAAATCCAGGTCCAGAAATATTGCTAGAAACATACTTGAACGTTTGTTAATGGGTAGTGGGTACTTGTATTCATATTTTCTACTTATACCGTCAATGCTTAAGTCAAATTCTTTCCTAAAGTATATTACACGATTTTGTTTGTCGGGTACACCTACTAACGAATCATCATTTCAAACAGAGGAAAGCTCTTTTTACGCATAAAGCATCTTAGATATGGAGTATATTTGTAAGCGCATTAATTGGTATTAATGTTTATTTCATGAATTAAACTGGTCGGAATGTTTGAAAACGTGCCACCAACAGGATCAGCTCCTCCACTTCTTTCCATAAAAATTCACTGTCGACAAGGAAACTACACCTACTTCCAAACAATGGTTTCAGATATGGAATTTTAAAAGTAAAATAGGCAGAATTTCTTAGAAGATATAGTGGACACAGTGGCTGATTCTCGTCACTAAAAAAAAGATCGAAATTTATCCCTATTCTATCACTACATAACTCGTAGCTAACAAGAATTTTTTAATAGTCCATCACTACTCTGTCGTTAAATAGGATTAGCAATAGAATTTTGTTATTCAGCGACAGATGTTGTTTGTCACTAATTCTTGTTTCTTTTGTCGTGTATAGTCTAGGCACAAAGGTTAGTTCAAATAATGATTAAATTTTGCTGAAAGATATGGGAAGTAGAATTACTTGGTGGGGATAGGATACTCCGGGAAGAATTTAGCAAGAATTTCGACCACGTCACCGCGATGAAGCACGCTCTCAGCACAGATGTAGCGGCCAGATGCAGAAGGCGTCTCGTAGAGAAGTAAGTGGGCTAGTGCAACATCCCTAACATGAACATATGCCTGAGTTGAATTGGCATATGTTTTTGCAGAACCAGTGAGGTACTTGAGTATGTGAAGAACACTGGCATTCACTGTTGGTTGGAGCAATGGTCCAAGCACCAACACTGGATTGATCACCACCAAGTCTACTTTTTCCCTTGCCTCATCCCATGCAGTTTTTTCAGCCATCATCTTCCCATAGCAGTACCAATTCTGCAAAGACAATTTTGAATAGTGTGTTAAGCAAATTGAGATCGATTGTATGAACTGTCACTGTCAACTACTCTCAGTTTTTATGGTTACGCATAAGTACAAACTCAAAGTCATAGTTGTAGACTGGGTGCGTGATTTGCTGCCAACTAGCAATTTTGACATTTTATGCCAAAAACATGTTTAGGAGGTCTCTACTATAGTTTGTCATAATTTATTTGAATTGAGAGGTAAGCTAAAGGACATGCGCATTAATCAATTACTTCCTTCGTCCCAAATTATGTGACCCTTTCATTTTTAATCGGTCTATAAAAAAATGATCCATTTCTATATTTAAGAGTAACAATTTACATTTAAATTTCCTATTTTACCCTCATGAGATAATCTACGGTCACACAAATATCTATAAATTGTTTTACACTACAAGTTACAAAAGTTTTTATTTCATCCTTAAACCCTGTAAGGTTAAATGCGTTAACATAAATTGGAACGAAGGAAATATTTGACAACACGAACCTTAGTATTCTTGCAGAAGTCAAGATCACTCCAGCAAGACTCGTCGACAACTTTGTCAGGGGCCCTGTTAGGGTCCATATACACCGCCCCTATTGTCGAAGTGAACACAACCCTTCGAACCTTGGCTTCTGCTGCTGCTGTTATCACATTCTTCGTCCCAATTACTGCTGGCTCCATCATTTGCTCCTTCAACATTTATTAACCAAATAAATAAAACAGCATTATATCCTCGTACAAAACGGACATATTTCAACTTGGATATAGACGTATTAGTGGAACTGAAACCTAAAGCAATTTTGCTAGTGCATCTTGGACGTGTTGGTCAATGATGAATTAAGGTTAGATACGTGGGCCCACCATTTACGTGACTGATCCTTTTTAAAAAAAAAATATACTCTGTATTTCTAGAGAGTATCTTTGTAATTCTAGTGGCTTTAATTCTAAATAGTATCTTTGTAGTATAATATTTTGAAGCATTTGAGTTAATATTTTGAAGCATTTGAGTTTTTTTTTTTTCTGGGATTTATGAAGGATCAACTAGGAAGTAGGCAATTTATGAGATATATTAATAGAATATTAATTTCTATTTTCATCTTCATGCAGTTCAAAAGATGAGGTTATTGGGTGAGTAAATTCCCTAAAAAGTCACCAGTGTATTGAGAATTGCCTACAAATATCACTTATGTTTCCTTTAGGACTAGAATATCACCCAACTATCATTATTTTCCTCAAAATATACAAAACACACAAAACCCTTCCTTCTCACAAAACCCTTCCTTCTCTCCTAGTTGGCATGCATGTCACATAAAATTATATTGTTTAGCTCATCCTATTTATTTAACTCAATCAAACCCAAACATTTAACCGGTTAAAAAATATCAAAGAAGCATAACTTTTATACCCAATTTTGATTTTTTTTTGCATCTTGCACCCTTAACATATACTCCCTTTTATGATTTGCACCCTATCCTATTTTTTTTAACGATATGCACCCTAATCTTTTCTTACAAAACGATAAAAGAATTATTTTGTTTTATTATTTACAAGGGTAAAAATTGGAAACAATAGAAGACTAATTTTTCCATTTTTACCCTTGTAAATAATAAAACAAAATACTAAATCTTTTATGATTTTGCAAGAAAATACGAAGATTAGAGTGTATTTCCTTAAAAAAAATAGAATAGTGCGCAAATTATAAAAGGGAGTATTTTCACCCTAATCCATTTTTACCCTCAACTACCAAGAAGTAAGTATAGCTTGGTTTACCAAATAAAGCTTGAAATTTACCTACTTGGTATGTTACATTTGCTTGATCAGATCAATTCATTGGACATAAATTCAAATTAGGTCCTACTCTTATGTACAGACAGTCCTATTACGAGCTAACTTAAGACCGTTCTTCATCCCATACCTTGTACCTTAGCTAAGGCTATTAGCTCTTTTCAACAAATTTGCCTTTTATTAACTAAGTTAGAATAGCCAGATTAGGATAGCGCTTATGTTAATAATTAAAAGCTGAAAATTAAGATTGAGAGAATAGGTTACTTAATGTTTGTCAACTATAAAACAGTCTAATTGTCGTGCTTTAACTCAACATCGAACTGCATGACGGTAATACTACATAAAACACTGATTATTCAATTCAGGGTATACACAAAAAAGAGGAAAAGTAAATAATAAAACAAAATAATTTTTTTATGGTTGTGTAAGAAAATATAGAAATTAGGGTGCATATCGTTAAAAAAAAAAAGGGATCGGGTGCAAATCATAAAAGAGAGTATACATTAAGAGTGCAAAACGCAAAATATCCAAAAATAGATATAAAAGTAATGCTTCTTTGATGTTTTCTAACCGGGTCAAATGGGTATAAGGTATGAGTTGGTTGGTTAAATGGGTTTGAATTGGGTTGAATTAAATGAATTTGATGAGTTAAATAAATTTATTATCACAAAAATAGAATTTTAGGTAACATGACATGCCAACTAGGAGAGAAGGATGGTTTTGTGTGTTTAGTATATTCTTGAGGAAAATAAGATAATTTCGGTAATATTGTAATCCTACAAAAGAAACAAAAGTGATATTTGTAAGCAATTCTCAATACATGTTTGGCCTTTTAGGAAATTTAGTCTTATTGGGTTGCATAATATGAATGCTTACTGGATCATCAGTGAGAGGGGAAGCCATGTGGAAAACTCCGTCACAGCCATAGATTGCTTCCTTCAAACTCTGGTAGTCCAGAAGATCACCTCTGCACAGAGTTAATCTTTCCTTTGCACCTTCAAGTTCCCTCAAGTGACTATTTTTGGGATCATCTGTACACAATTATAGTCAATAAACATCATCACAAGCACATATTCAGAAAAAAATTGAAGCAATTTGGAAATGTATCATGAACTTTGACTGAATTTGTATAACAACAACAACAGTAACAAACCCAATGTGATCCCAAGAGGCTGTCTCCGGTAAACCCTTGGCTCAAAAGAAAAGTAAATGACGCATGATTGTAACAAAAGAGACAACAAAATAGCAATATACAAAAAGACTGAATTTACATAAAAAAAATTATCAAATTCAATGTATATTACCAGGATTCCTAACGGTTCCTCTGACAGTGTAGCCTTTTTCAAGAAGGATTTTAACAACCCAAGAGGCAATGAACCCACCGGCACCGGTAACACAAACGACTTTGCCGGATTCTGATGGCATGCTTACTTTTAGGAATGAAAAGTAAGAGTAAAAAGAAAGGAGCGAGTGATCTCAAGATAAAGAAAACAAGGGAAGGGGAAGAGTTTATATAGAGTTGGAGAAGCCAAAAGCCATATTCACCAACTTACCTACTACGGTTACAGAGTAAATATTTCTTGTGCTTGAAACTTGAACTAGTTACAGTTTCTTGACACCTTTTTTTTCTCCGTCACTTTCTTGAGTCTTGCATCGTCAGGAATAATCAGGAAAGGACATTAAACCTCTTGGAAGGTGCAGCATTATTATCTTAATTTATCCGTGATAAAATTAGCCCATAAAAATATGACTCATTTAATTGACCTCAATTGTGCCCGTTATTAACTCAATACATTTTGATTCGTCCAGTGGTCCACTTAAAAGTTGGGCTTATATATAACGTGTATGATCCATTGGTAAGAGTTGAGTGTTCTTAGTTATGACCCATTGTTTAGCGCATTTTAATCAAGCCTATTTCAGCCTAAGTAACCATTGAGCGGGTTAATGACCCGTTCAGTATAGTTAGCCTTGAGCTGCCTAGATTGGGTTAAATTCACAAATGGCATTCTAAGAGTGATCTTGATATTTTGGCCTCGCTTAATATTTTTTTTTTTTTTAAATAGCTTTCGCTTTAGAAAATCCGCTAGGCAATGCTCGGGCATAAGTTGTGGCAATGAATTAGTTTTGCCTATATGGCAGAAGTTCATGATACTTCAAGACAAGAATCTGCTCAATTGACCACAAGTTCTGCCTTACAGGAAAAAGCTAAAACTTATGTCTGATGGGCAACAGCAAAACTTTTGTTGCCCGTCGAGCATAAGTTTGGAAATGAATTCATTTTGCATGTAAGGCAGAAGTTCAAGATACTTTAAGACAATGAAATTGCTCAATTGACCAGAAGTTCCGCTTATATGCAAAAGCTAGAATTACTTATACCTGATGGGCAACCAAAATTCTTCCCATCGATTTTTTTTTCAAATTAATGTCATTTTTTAAAGATTTTGTTAAGTGGGAACAAAAATTTAAGACCGTGCACTTTTAGGGACACCATTCGTAATTTCCTGAGTTAAATTCAGTCTAATCCGCCCATTTAATGCCCGTAGCCGGATCGTACTAAATTTTGTTAATTTTTCAATTCTCTGTTAAGAATTTTCTAAGCACGTCTTATATTAGTATTTAGTTTTTCTTCCAGATCGTGTAAAGACTAAGGGATCGTTTGGTATGAGGGTTAAGTTATCCCATGTAAATGGGATTGGGTGGAGAAGATGGGATAACTTATTCCACCCTCTAGGAAAATTTAATTAAGGGTGATTTTTTAGTTTCAAAATTAAGAATGGACGACTCAAGTTATTTTTATTGAGTAGGGGTGACTCTTTTGAGATTAGTGTTAATGACACTAATTTGAAAAACCCCAAAGTTTTATTATTTACACAAAGTCCCCCATCCCTCCCCCTCCCCTTCCTCTGCCGCTGCCACCACCCCCTACTTATGCCTCCTCTACCGTTGCCAC
Source organism: Lycium ferocissimum (assembly GCF_029784015.1). Lineage (NCBI taxonomy): Eukaryota > Viridiplantae > Streptophyta > Magnoliopsida > Solanales > Solanaceae > Lycium > Lycium ferocissimum. The sequence continues at coordinate 5,893,582 of NC_081346.1, read as the reverse complement.
CACCCCTTTCCCCTCCTCCGCTGCCGCCTCCTCATCCTCCACCACCACCATCACCTTTTCCTCGCTATCACTACCTCCACCTCCTCTTCTACCACCACCATCACCACCTCCTCCTCCACCTTTTTTGCCTCACCTTCCACCCTTCACTTTCTGCAGAAAAATTCAACAACTTTGATAGTTGTTGCAACAACTAAAGTAGTTGTTGCAACAATTACTGAAATTCTGTTGCAACAACTCAAAAAATACTGAGTTGTTGCAACAAATTTCGTAACTGTTGCAACAACTATCGTGGTTGTTGCAACGAATTCTGAAGTTGTTGCAACATATTTCAGTAATTGTTGCAATAACTTCTATAATTTGTTGGATTCTCTGCAAAAAAAATTTCAATGACTTGAAAAAAGAATCAACTTTTTTTCTACAAAATTCTTACTACCAAAGCGAAAGAGTCCATAGAATTAGAAAAAAAGGGGAAAAGGGTCAAAAATGCCCCTTTACTTTGGAAAAAGGGCTAAAAATATCCTCCGAACTAATTTTGGGTCAAAAATACCCCTCCCGTCATTAAAGTTTTCAAATATACCCCTATCTTAACGGAAATCTTCAACATAACCCAATTTCATTTTTAAACCCACTCCGTTTAAAATCGATCCAACTACATAAAAAACTCATATGCCATCAACTTGTTCCCGAGTCCTACATCTAGAGCCACTAGGCACAGGAGCGGGCAACCCATATGCGTTTTTTATTTAGTTGGGTCAGTTTTAAACGGAGCGGGTTTGAAAATGAAATTGGATTATGTTGCGAATTTTCGTTAAGACAAGGGTATATTTAAAAACTTTAATGAAGGGAGGATATTTTTGACCCAAAATTAGTTCGGAGGATATTTTTAGCCTTTTCCCAAAGTAGAGGGGCATTTTTGACCCTTTTCCCAAAAAAAAAGAGGAGAACAATCCAACACCACCACCAACACCCACACCGCCTCTCTGCCGCCGCCACCGCTGTCACTATCACCACCACCGAAGAGAAAAAGGAGGAGGAGAAGAAAGAAAATGGTAGAGAGAGAAAAAAAGGAGGAGAGCCCACCACCACCAACACCCTCACCGCCTCCTCTTTCGCCGCTGTTGTCACTATCACTACCACCACCACTGAAGAGAAGGAGGAGGAGAAGAAAGAAAATGGTAGCGAGAGAAGAAGGAAGAAAGAGAAGAAAAAAGAGAACAAAGAATGAGATGAAAAGATAAAGAGAAGAAAGGGATTTGAATTTTGAATTTTGAAATTTTAAAGTAGGAGGGAAATTTTTTTAAAGTTTTAAATATTACATTTCAGCCCCAAATTAATTTAATCAAATATTAAGTGGTTTTGACTTTGGATGTCAAAGTTGTCACCATTTCTAATTTCAAGATTTACAGAGTACCTTTAGTTAAATTTCTCCGCCCTCTACATGGGATAACTTATCCCACATTTTATCATATATAGATGGGATTGGGTGAGATACCAAAGCAGTTATGCATCAACCAACTATGGGATAATTCCAATCTCATGAGACTAATAATCCTATCTCATCCTACCAAACAACCCCTCAACCAAATATGGGATAATTACAATCTCATGAGACTAATAATGCTATCTCATCCTACCAAACAACCCCTAAGGAGTTTCGGAAAAAGTATATACTCTATTTTTTCTTAGTGTATTATTCTTTTCCTAATTTCATTCTGTCACTTTTCCTAGTGCCCTAATTTCAAACTTTTTTATATCTAAGTTTAAGCTTCCCCTTATGTCCTGTATTTCCATCAAATAGGGAATGAATTCAACATTTCTTCTTTTAGATATCTCAATATCTTATCTGATCTTTAGAAAGAAAGTGAAGCTTGGTACCCAGGTCATCCAAAAGAAAGGAAGTTTCAAGTATCTTGGGTCTATTTTACAAGGAAATGGGGATATTGACGATGATGTCACACATCGTATTGGTGCAGGATGGTTGAAATGGAGGCTCGCTTCCGGAGTGCTGTGTGACAAGAAAGTGCCACCAAAACTTAAGGGCAAGTTCTACAAAGTGGTGGTTAGACCGACTCTGTTGTACGGGGCAGAGTGTTGGCCAGTCAAGAACTCTCACGTACAAAAGATGAAAGTCACAGAAATGAGAATCTTGCGGATATGTGGGCACACTAGAGAGATAGGATCAGGAATGAGGACATCCGAGACAAGGTGGGAGTGCCATCAGTGGAGGAAAAGATGCGGGAAGCGAGGCGAGATGGTTTGGGCATGTGAAGAGGAGAGACATAAATGCCCCGGCGTAGGTGTGAGAGGTTGGCTATGGACGGTTTTAGAGAGGTAGAGGAAGGCCAAAGAAATATTGGGGGGAGGTGATTAGGCAGGACATGGCGCAGTTTCAGATTACCGAGGACATGACCTTAGATAGGAGGTTGTGGAGGACTCAGATTAGGATAGAAGGCTAGTAGGTAGTCTCGCTTTTCTTTCGCACTAGTAGGCGTAGTTTGCTCTACTTTTTATTGCCCTTTGATTCCTGCTTTTATGTTTTGGGTCTTGTCTTTTCATGCTATTTTATCATGACTTCTTTGCTCTTGTTATTTCTCATTTTAGCATTGCTTTGATTTGCTTGTCGTATCCGACTCTTTTCCCTTGTTTTCTTTTAGCGTCTTTCGGAAAGCCTCCCTACCTTTCCAAGGTGGGAGTAAGATCACGTACACTTAACCTCCCCATACCCCACACTTTGTGGGATTCAACGTATGTTGTTGTTGTTGTTGTTATCTGATCTTTAGGTAAAAAAAAAAAAAATCCTCCTTTACTCAATATCCCACTTGTGCTTTCAACTAATTGTTCAAATTTGTATTCGATGTCCATTTGTACCTCCATTATTATTTCTTATCCAACATCTTACCATTTTTTTTATTAAACTTTGTTCTATTAATAGGAAAGAAATATTTTTTAACCTTTAATTGGAATATTTTCTATTTAAACACGAAACTCCAATATGTAACTGCTCCATTATTGATTAGGGTCGAGTGTAGGTATTGAATTCTCTAGAATGGGGAATTTAGTTATATAGACGCATCAAAAGTTATGGGGTCTGAAAATTAAGTTTGAACTAATTTCGAGTTTTTAATCAAGTATAGATTCATATCTGATTATATGATTGAATCATGCGACTCTAATATGAATGAGTAAAGTCCACTTTACCTACTTAATCTTTTAGATTTGGAAAATAATGCCCTCTTCACATTTTGAATCGGATAATAAACCCAATTATTCTTAAATCAATAGCTAGAGATTAGTCGGATTATCAAATATATTTTTAAAATGTTGAAAACGAGCTTCAGTTAATTAATATGGATTATAACATGTGCTCTTTTAAATAGAAAATTTTAAGCAATAACATTGCATAAAAATTAAACTTTGTTACCTCTTTTTTCCTTTAATCCTTTTGTTTTGATTTTTCAAGCCTGATTTTGCTGCATGAACTTTTGTTTTTTTCCGTAGAGCTTCAAATTGTTTTGATCCGTATCATATAGTATTGCTAGAATTGAAAACTTTATTTCAACTATTCAATTTTATATAATAATCATTCTATTTTCGTATCATTCTTACATATTATAAACCTAACAATTTTCAAAGAAAAAACACAATGTAAAAACTAACTTTCAATTTATGATTGACTTTTATATGTTTTTCAGATTCTAAATAACTAACAAAAAGTACTCATCAACATTGTATATAAATGAGTAAATTTTATTTAACAATCCTAAAATTTTGAAATTAGAAAATAATACCTCCTTTTGTATTATGAAATAAAAACCTAATTTGAATTAGCATTTTAAAAAAATTCAAATATCATATCAGTTATTACTATATTAATATTGGAGATTCTTACTTTTGTTTAAAATATTTACCAGTAAAATAACTTCCAAAATAATTAGACTTTATGTATGTAAGTGTAACATAAAAATAAAAATAAAAAATGTTTTACAAAAAAATAAGTTGTTGTAGTAAAATTTTAACACTAATAATAATATAAATAACGAGATAGTTGCGACATTTTTAACTCTAAAATTAAAGAAATATACCATGAATCTTATCGGCCCGGTTTGAGAAACAAAAGGAAGGAAAAAGAGATGTATGATTTTTAGTTATTAAATACCATTACTTAAATATTTTTAATTACTGAAAAGTATGTCACAATTTATATTACTCCTAGTGAGGGTTATTTTTGACATTTAAAAAATTCATGCAATGATTCAACTCATTTATTGCCGTTGATTCAAAATTAAGGGGTTTATTATTCCATTCAAAAGATAAAAGGGGTATTGTTTCCCAAACACAAAATGCTAAGAGGGTGTAGTCAAATTACCCAATATGAATACATAACTTTATAGGATCTCAATTCTAAAAATAATTTCTCGAGTAGTTAGTAAAAGAACGTTCCATTCTTATAAAAGTAATTTATGTCATTTTATGGACAAATAAAGAAAAAGGCTTAATTCAAACTTCATCAATACGTTTTTAAAGTTGAGGACGGTCAAATTTAACTTCAAATTTAAATATGTGAAAAGTGTACGACACTACATAGTTTGATGGCAAATCCCAGCAGCTGATTGTATGACGATGAAGTGGAGTCCAATACTCTGAATAGACAGAAAGAATTGTTACGCTTCAATTTTCTTTGAGCGTTCAACTTCAGAAGGAAAATTTTGGGCAATACTGAAAGGTCTAATTCTCCACAAGTGTATATGATGCGTATATTATTACTCCTTCCGGTGCTCTTTAGTTGTATATTTAACTTTAACACGCCTCTTAAGGAAATATTACTCCCTCCGTCCCGATTTATGTGATACTTTTTGCTTTTCGAGAGTTAGTTTGACTAAATTTTGAAGCTAAATTGAATTAGATTAACTCAATATTTTAAGATTAAAATTTGTATATATTGAAAACTACCTGAAAATTACTATAAGTTATAAATTGGGACAAAGGGAGTAATTAAAAGGATAATTTGACTAAGTTATCCATAGTTATTCTTTGATCTTAACTTAATATTAACTCAAAAGGTCTAAATATTAAAAAAATATTTAAAAAATAAATAAATAAGAGGTATGTTAGTTTTAAGAGCAAAAGTGAGCCTGAAATGTGAGCGGAGGGGTATTTTTAGCAAAATAGGTGGATGAAAGGTATATTTAGACCTTTTGAGATAGTCCAGAGCATTTTTGACCCATTTCCGTTCTTTCTTTCACCACACTAATCTCTCTCCACAATTACTTTAGGTGAAAATAGAATCTCTTGCCCTCTTACAATTTGAATAGAATAAAATGGCTTTTTTAAATCTCTTATGTGTTTTTTCCATATCTCTTATATGTAAAAGATGAAGATCTCTTGTAAAAAGGCCATAAAACTAAATAAAGTTTGTAAAGGACAAAAAAAAACTACTTATATCTTAAATAACAGTTATTTCTGGAACAATTATTTTTAGTAAAATTAAATCGGACAGGAGGGAGTACTATTATTACTACTTAATATAAGGGTGAATCCTTACTTTTTGTCATCCTCACAAACCTTTGGTGGGGCCTCCTAGAAGAAATTCCTAATAAATCTCAAAACTTAGGCTATGATGTTATCTTAAAAAGACAACTTAGGCTATGAAGATTTGTACAATGAGCTATGTAAATGGTACCTTGTACTTGGTCTTATCTCATACATCACCGTTGGCTTCTAATAAACACGTGTATTTACTAAGGAAGTAGTGTATTTCTTCCTCTGTCCTTTTCATAAAAAAAAAAAACAGTTGTCCCCTTATCTATTTTTTATTTATTTTTTTTGGTTTTCCACTCGGTGTTCGGTATCCATATTGAAGTCCTACTAAATTCAGATTCGCAGTGCGTAAGACCCATTCAGGAGAAGTGCTCTCTAACAAGAATTTTTCCATACTCAGGGCTCGAACCCAAAATCTCGAATTAAGAGAGGAGTAGCCCCTTCCGCCGCACCACATCTTTTGTGTTTTTTTTTTTTTTTAAAAAAAAATTAAATACCACTAAGTTGTACTAAGTAGTTTTATTTTATTAAAATAAATATTTACATTAGATAAAACAAAACAACAAAAGGGAAAGCTAACAGTCACTTTCCACTTTCCTAATCTATACTTCAAAGACATCGACCTTACTTAGCTTATCCCCAAAAACTCTCCACCGCCGTGATGAATCACCGTACACCGGCAACCGGTGCCGATGATTTCATCTTTTGGTGGTTCTCCGTTTAATTTCATTACAAATTTGTCCAATCTTTTAAAAGTCAGTCACTCCAATAAGTACAACACCTAGCCAGCACATGTACAACACGTAAAAAGTTTTAACTGCAACATTGAATATCCAAATGAAGATACGAGGGGTTGCTCAGATGGTAAGCACCCTCCACCTCCAACCCGAAGGTTGTGGGTTCGAGTCATCAACGGAGGAAAAGAGGTGAGCTCTTGGCCTTGTGGGGGGGGGGGGGGGGGGGGGGAGGGAGGATAAAAGAAAAAGAATATCCAATTGAAGACCTAATTTGATCTCTATCTCTTCATCCCTGATTTTTGTCCTTCTAAACGGAAACAATATTGCTATCACGGGTTTTAAACCTATTGATGCTAGCTTGCCAATTTTTTTACTATCACCAGGAAAGTTATTTTTCTCATTTTTAAGGAACTTATTTTTCTACAAAACCAAACATGAAAAAATTGAAAAAACATTTTCTGAAATGTTTTCCTCCATACCGAACACATTAGGAGTATGCAAAATCCGGTTTAACCGATGAACCGAACCAAGAAAAATGTTATTGATTTATCGATATCGGATTATTGGGTTAAGGGTTTTTAAATGGTTTTGTAAATATTTTTATTGGACTATTGGGCTGGTTTCCAGTTTTGAGGTTTTAGTTAAAGGTTAAATTGATAACCCAATAAGATTATATTAAAATTACCTTTTTATCTCTAATTATATTAGTGACTTTAGCTTTTAAATACAATCTCTATTTCCTAAATTCTTACTTTCGTTCCAGGACACCCTATTTCCGCAAGTGACACTTTAGTTCTCTCAAACTCGACCAGAAAGAAAACAAGTTTGTTTTAGCAATAACGTCTTTGAATTTGCTTCTGCTTGTAATTTGTGTAGACTTTTATGCATGAAGGCAATGTCTATGAACAAATGAAAAGAAGAGAGAGAAAAAAAAGCATTTTCTTATCGGTTAAACCGTAAATTGAACCTTTAAGGACCTAAACTGATTAAAACCGATAACGAATATCTTATTGTTTTAAACCTCCAAAGTTTTGCTTCTTTAGTGAATATCAAATCTTGTATTTGCTAATTCTCATTCCAAACTTCCTTCCTCATAAATAATTTACTTTTTATAAATTATTCAATTGTGTGACTGAAAAACTCTGATAATTATAAAGATTTACCAATAAGATAATGATACACGTGCCAATAGATTAAATTAATTATGCAATTAAAAAATGTAACATAAGTGATATTTTTTTAAAATTAAATTTAATATTTTTGTAGCATGAGTTTGGGAGCAACTATATGAAGAAATATATATATATATATAAAAAAAAAAAACTTATACCCTTTATATATGGTTTTGAAACTTGTCTTAGTATGAGTCGTTCATCTTTCAAGCTAAATTTAGAGAGACGAATTTAGCTCCAAGTTCAACATTGACGCATCGAGGATTAATTACTCGTCTTTACCAAAATACCTTGTATAATTCTTGTCAAAAGCAAGTGGATAAATATCAGAATAATCAATTACTAACAAAAGTCTAGAGCTTTCAGTTAAAGGAAAAGTAACTCAAAATGATCAATATACTATGTCTTTTTAGTAACACTGGAAATAGTATAAACACTTAAAAATGTACAAAAAAGAAATATATAACATATATACAAGAATAGTACTCTTTCCAATGTGGAAAAGACGAATATTACTCTCTCCAATGTGGAAAAGAAGAAGACCAGGAATTGCGTTTCATGGTTTAGTCTTTATATTTCTTTTGGTCAAATATATAACTGCTCCGTTATTTATTAGGGTCGAATGTGGGTGTTGTTCTCTAGAATGAGATAATTTTAGTTCTAGATGCATCATAAGTTATGGGGTTTGACAATTAAGTTTGAGCTAATTTCGAGTTTTTATTAATCAAGTATAGATCTAGATGCATAGTAGTTATTCTTCTAAACTTTGTTATGATCCGTGTCTGGTTACAACAACAACATATCAGTGTAGTCTCACAAGTGTTACGAGGAAGGTAAGATGTACGCATACTTTACTCCTATCTTTATGAGGCAGAGAAGTTGTTTATGATATACCATTGGCATCTGGTTGTTTGATAGAATCGTGCTACTCTAATATGAATATATATATATATATATATATAACAAATAGAGATAATTATTTTGTCGTTGTTAGTTGTTACGGTACCCTGTCCAGGTGAGATTTGTATTCTACTCTGGACCAAGCTTGGATTGGGCTGATTTGGAGCCTCATATGTTTCTGGGTGTTATATCCATATATCACATTAAAAAATTAAGTTTATCTTATTTGGACACTGTTATTTAACTTGTACTTACTTTTTAAGTTTTTTTTGTATGTACACACTTAGAATAACTTTAGACAGACGGAGTCAGAGGTTGGATAAATGTTAAGTTACATATATATTGTTGAAGTTCAAAGACATTTCTGCCTAACGTAAATGCTTTGAAGTTCAGGCAATAATGACTCAGGTAGGAACGACGATGGTGGAATTAAGGAGGATGGCTTAGTTCAAACTTCATAAAATACGTGTATAAAGTTAAGAACTGTCAAACTTAACTTCAAACTTAAATATATGAAAATATATACATAAACTACTTAGGTTGATGGCTAATCCTAGCAGTTGATTGTATATTTGTATTACAATGAAGTGCAATCCTCTATATCAATTAATCGATCAAGCATCGTGTGAAAGCCAGTAAACATCACCACTATTAATATGTTAAACTTCAAATTAAACTTTGGCAATTCCAACTTCAGAGTCATTCTAAAATCGGAAAAGGCTCATAAATATTCCTAACCTATTGAAAGAGACTCATAAATACCCTCCTTCCACCTTTGGGTCTAAAAATATCCTTCCATCCACCTTTTAGGTTTAAAAATACTCTTAAGGTTTGTTTTTGGCTCAAATATATCCCTCAGGTTAAATTTAAATCTTTTAAAAAGCCACATGGCATTTTGTGATTGGTCACACATTTTAATTTCAGAATAAGTAAAACCCACCCACTTTTTAAGACCCAAACCCATTGACCATGGCAGTTTTGGTTGCAATGATTGTTGTTTTCTCTGCAGCAGCATCGGCTCAGGAGATTGGAATGGCTCCGGTACCGTCACCTGACGCCGGAGCTGCATTCGCTTGGCTCAATCTAGTGCATTATTAAAGTTGGACTCTTTTGTTGTCATATTCCCTATTTCTTCTTCCTTTTGTGTCTCTGGTCGTGATTCTGTTACGTTATGGTTCCAAGACTTCCAGTTGTGTTTTGGTGAATGTTCTCTTCAAATGCTTGCACTGGAAGATTACAATTAGTTTAATCCAACATGAAACAATACTGGAGAAACAAATAACACGAGAATTTTGAGCTGAAGAACAAATTGAAACTAATGTTTCATTCTGTTAAAGCTTTTAGCTTTGTGAAATTTACCTTTTAGTATTACTCCTGTTAATTTTAATCCTCTGGTCATTTCTGTCAAAGCTTTAAGCGTTGGAAAATGATTATTAAACCTTTGAATGTAGATGGTTAAATAGTATTACCATGGGTCAATGGGTTTGGGTCTTAAAAATTGGGTGGGTTTTACTTATTCTGAAATTAAAATGTGTGACCAATTACAAAAATGTCAGAAATTTTTAAAAGAGCTTAAATTTAATCATAGTTTGAGGATATTTGAGCCAAAAACAAACCTTAAGAGATTTTTAGACCTAAAAGGTGGATGGAAGAGTATTTTTAGACCCAAAGATAGAAGGATATTTATGGCGAAATTTTTCAATAAAGTTAGGGGTATTTATGGAGCCAAGCTCGCTCTAAAATTCATCATTTAAGACCCGAATTCTTCAACTCAATCTCGTATTTGATTCTAAAGTTGACTCAGAAAAGGCTAAATTTAAAAAATAAAAAAAAAGAAGGTAAATTTCGAATATGTTTTAAATAGCGGTCTTCCAACCGGCGGCTACCTGTGGTCGTACCCCTCCATGCGTAGCATACTGGTAATTGATGGAGATATTGAAATAGAGTCGAGTTGAATAACACTTATGGTTTTGTATATCGGAAAGGGAAAGAAAACTAATCTTTCATTATTATAAAAACACTATGCTGTTTCAAATACAAAGTTTCTTATCACAAAATTACAAGGTGTTCTATCCTTTGAGAAAAAAAAAATCAATTTAGAGTATGAACACCACATTTTAGTTGAGCGTTAGATTGCTTACGTGTTAATTTGCTATACCCCATGAAAGAATTTTCATTAAAGCTCTCCATAATGCTTTCTTTTTTTTGAAAAGTAAAAAATATTCTTAGCGGGAACCGACATTTCCCGGAAACAGCTGAAGAAGCTAGACTCTTTCTTTCCCTTTTTTTAAGAAGATTTCTTTAGATTGCATTTTTAATTTACGAAAATACATTAGGTAGGAAATATTTGGTCAGGTGGTATTGACCGATGATTTTGAAAAAGAAAAAAAAAAGTATTGACCGATGAACTTTTTTTTATGTGTGCTTTTTGGCTATTCAATTATTTCCAAAACTAATTCTTCCAAAATTAAATTCAAATATTGTGTTAAAGCAAAACTAAAACCAGAACTAATTTTCTAATCCGAAGTTGTCCAATAAATCTATAGGTTCCGAACAAATAGTTAAGAAATTCGTAACAATTTCCTTGTGTAATTTATCTGCTATCGAGTTCTTAGGGAGCAAAGAATAAAGAATCAAAGATGGATAGAACTTGTATGCATGTAGCTAATTAGAATATATTTAAATTGAAGACCTTGCATTATATAACAGACTTAATATTTACTTGCTGAATAATCGTTTTATACTCATTTGATAATCATAAGCTGCATGTTGGAACCATTTTCTTGGGATAACTGTCAATATCAGAGTTGGTCTGATGGATACTGGCAATTAGAAAAAGAGTAATTAATTACTACGGTATACATCCTCGATATTATAATTTAATGATATTTCAGTTTAAATATTTTCAATCATTGACGGATTTATAGTAAATGCAGATTGTCGAGGGACACTAGCAAAGAAAAAGAAGTAGGTGTTACTTGGCCCCGTTTGAATAAAAAACGGAAACCATGCTTCTGTTTTCTGATTATCCATAAACCTTAATAATCAATGTAGCAACACTATAAACCATACTGATTATTTATAGCAAATTTAGCAAGAGTTGTTATAGTAAAGGCGGAGGAGGCAAAGACATATTAATGAATGTACAAATTAAAAAGGCTTCTCTTATCTAAACATCAATTAAATAAATTCGGTGAGGGGTGAGGGGCCCAACATATATTAACATCTATGATTTTTTTTATTTAAATATGTAGCAGTTTATACTTTTAAATAAGGTAAAATCAAAAGTTGGCATTTCCGTTTTATTTATAGTTAAATTTCTTTCACACGTGAACTAGGTGTATAATGATATATACACCAAATCAATCTGGTATTTCAATTTATCAGCTCTGCTTCTTTTTTATTCTTTATTTTTTAATTTGTTGCAGGCTAGGAGTAAGAAGCATATCTACGATTTTCAATAGATGAATAGTGCACCACACCTATATTTTTTATGTCAAAGGATACAGATTGGTGTATATAAATTCAAGGGGAAGGTAATGACTAATGAGAATAGAAAAACAAAAAGGTAATGCTAATGAGTGCAACCACAAGCTAGCTACATTATACTAGGGTTACTCAAGGTGGTCAGTTGAATATTCTTTCGCTGAAAATTATATTGTGTATATAGGTCAGAAATTACTAGTAATTGATATATAAAAATGTAAACATCCTCGGTTCAAGTTAGAAGGTTGGCTCAACAATGAAGTATGTTCAAAACTACTTGAAATTTGCATTCTCAATTCTCGCCTAAAGTATTAACTTTGAACATTGTCTTACATTTTTTGTTGAAAACAAAACCAAAGCTCATTCCCTTTTTCTAATTTTCTATGCCTTTCTATTTATTCTTTGTCTTTTCATCTTTTGTATTTTTCTTTCAGTTCCTTTGAGCTTTCCCCCCTTTTTCTCTATTTTCTTTGACGGTGACTATAAATGATAACACACACACAAACAAAAAAAAAAAACAAAAAAACAAAAAAAAAATTAGCTCTTAAGTTCTTAACCAAATTTGTAAATTTCCTAGTTCATTATGATTAAGAAACTCTAAACGAAATCGAACTAAACGTACGTGTCTTGTTTATTAGATTAAGGAATTTTAACTCTTCATAATGTCCAATTCAATATAGAATTATTTGACATTTAATTATGATAAGAATATTTGTATAGAGATAGCATAATTTTAATAATTTTATTTTTTGAGACTCCTGTTATCTACTTTTATGTTTAACTTAGTGAATTCTTTAATTTTATTTTTTATGACGATGGTATCGATTCGAGTCAGTTTGCGCACATCTCAATCTTTAATTTAATTTTATCATGCTCGCGAGAATAATTACGCACGGCGCTCATTCTCTTTTTATGTGCTCTTTATTTTATTTTCTATGACTATTCTATTTATTTATTTTTCTTTCCATTCCTTTGGATTTTTCCTTCTTCTTTTTTCTGTCTGTTTTTTTTTTTTCTTTTTCTATTTCTTTGACGGTGACATTTAAATAAAACACACAATAAAAAAATTCAAAACAACCAAAATCTGAAAGTTTAGCTTTTAAATTCTTAACCGAGATTGTAAATTTCCTAGTTTATTAGGAAACTCTAGAATGAAACAAGTTAAAGGTCTGTCTTGTTTATTAAAATTAAGAAATTTTGACTCTTCATAGCATCCAATTCAATTTAAAACTCTTTGGCATCTAAATTATGATGAGAATACATGTATAGAGACAACATAATTTTCTTAATTTAGTATTTTTCAAGACTCATGTTTATCTACTTTTATATTTACGTTAGTGAATTCTTTTATTTGACTTTTAAATAAAGATGGAATCAGAGTCAGTTTGTGCGCACTTTGATCTTTAATTTAATTTTATCATGCTAGCGCGAATAATAAGCATCTGTATAGATAACATTTTGAAATTAGATGGGGTACTAACTATGTAACATTACTCCCTATCAATTTTTTGTTTCAATTTTGTATAAATTCATATATTTGCTAGAAGGGTGTGGTTCTCCTATTAACGAATAATAGAATTACGAGGTTGGATAACCAGTAAAATAGAATTACGTAGAAATTCTTTTCCCTCTCGTTCTCTTTCTATGTAGACAAAAAAAAAATTCTAATTTTGTATATGGCTTCCTTCTACGTAAAATTCAATAGCTGAACAGTCTAGCCCTTTAATTCCAATAAAATGATGATGGAATATGCTTTTAACTGTTAAGAAAACAAAAAATTGGAAACAGAAAAGTTGCTCATTTTTAGTTGCACCCACTAGTGTTCGATAATGAACGTTAATGTTTTACACTGTTGGGTGTTGTTGGGTGTTTGACTAACTGGAACCTACTACATTTCGTTATTGATTTTCCACATTATTTACTTTATTTTCCATTTGCAAAGCCTTTTGCTCTGTTAACACTACCTAAAGTGGCGCTGCAAATTAACAACACTTTTTGGACTTACGTTTCCCATAATATTATATTTTTTATGGTTTATAGCTCGCAACCTACAATTGACAAATGACAACTTTCTTTTGTCTTTTCTTTTTCTTATAGGAATTTCGAGTACTTCTAGTTTGAGAAGTTCTAGATGCGTTTGGTTTATAGAAGTTTCCAATAGGTTTGGCCAATCATGGATAAAGAACCTAGGAGAAGTATTTCATCAGCATGATACACATACTCGGCACTCCACTTATGGATACATTATTTATCACCTAAATTTGTACTCGATTACAAATAGTATTGTTTTAGTTATATAATTACTTTCACAAAAGATTAATAGAAAATAACAAAAGAGGTCTGTGAATAAACACCTATTATACTTATTGGATCATTTTTGTCTATTCAAATTATAAGTCGGCATAAGAGATTATTTCCTCCTAACAAAGTGTACAATATTTTCTTAAACATGAAGTGTTCAATTTTCCTTTGCTACCAAGTTCCTTTATCAACGTCTACTCCTCCCTCAACACAAAAACACATGCGCACACATATAATATTCATACCAAAGATACACATACATTTTTTTTTTATCTTCACTCCTAACGACAAAGTAAAACTGGACTAGGTAGGAACTGGTGATGCAGAAAAATATACCTTTAGGAATTCAAGATTCCATATTATCCCAGTTTACATCCTATTAATCTCACAAAATGAAGGATAATAGTTTGCTGTAATTACCTGTTTGATTTGAGCCAACAAGTCCAGCATGAATAACTAAATCTCAGCCCAATAGAATTTATGGACCTATTGGATTATATCGACTACTATCAGTGACTTCTTCCATTAATACATTGAGTCATAGAATTCCACTGCTCCACTGACTATTTTGAAGACCCAACCTGATATGGAACTCACTATGAATGCAGTTGCTTTGTTATGAACTCAGAAAGTTCACAGTGCAACAAAAAGAAATGAAAAAAATCTGAAAACAAATCAAAATCGTAAAGGACAAAATTACAGGGAAAACAAAGAAATAGTAGCAAGCAGTTGGATATTCATTCATGCTCTTAAAAGGCGAAAGCATGGAATTCCGTTCAAATAAACCGCTTTAACAAACTAAGTGTCTCATAGCTTTCAAAGTTAGAGAAGCTATGTGATTCAATAATGATATAAAACTTTCAAATTTGAACTAATAACGAATAATGACTACTGTCTTTTTCCCAAACAAAACTTCAGCATCTTTATATTTTAGCTTCCTTCATTTTGACAACGTTGTTAGTCCACTAGCGTCAATGAGCTCTCTAAGGCAACTTCTAAAGTCTTCAACTCTGCTTCTGTGACCATGTTATCTTCCTTGTGCACAAGTTCTTTTTGCCCCCTGCTCGTTTTGCAACCAACATCGATAGCATCATTCATCATATCTGGAATTGGAATGTCCAGGGGTTCAATATCACTCTTTTGGGCATTTCTTTTACACCTGAAGATAGAAACCTACTTGTCAAAAACCTCAGAACATTCACTTCGGATATACTGCGGGCAAAAGAGTACAACAACAGAAAAACAACCTTTTCGATGAAGAGACTCCAGTTTCCCTTTTTGTTGAGGTTCTTTTTGCTTTCTTATTCGTTGATCTGCTCAAGTTCATCAACCAATAACCATATCATAACACAACAATAGTAGAGGCATATGAAGGTGATACTAAATACTATCTCCATAATAAATGCAGGAGATCATAGAAGTAAACACAGTCAAGAATATGTAGAAAACTAGAGTATGTAAAAGGTTACAAGGAAATATAGAAATCAATACTTACGGAACAGATGAAACACCAATGGTTTTTTGAAGAACAGCGTCATGCTTTTGTACATATTTCATCCAAAAGGACTGTATCACAAAGATGTATAATGCCACTTATAATTTGAAAATATGTTAAGGTAACACAGTATCAGATGGAGAAAGGACCTTGTCAGAAGGATGGTCTTCAAGCGTCGATGAGCTCTCTAAGGCAACTTTAGAAGACTTGGACTCTGTTTCAGCGATGATGCTATCTTCCTTGTCCACAAGATCTTTCTTCCCACAGCTCGTTTCACAACCAACATCAGATGCATCATTCATCTTATCTGGAGTTGGAACATCCCGGGATTCAATATCACTCTTTTGGGCATTTCTTTTAGACCTGAAGATAGAAAAGCTACTTGTCAAAACTCTCAGAACATTCACTTCAGAGAGCAATACTGCAGGGAAAAGTGTACAACGAACCTTTTGGATGAAGTGACTCCAGGTTCCTTTTGCATTGAGAAGGTTCTTTTTGCTTTCTTCTTCGTGGATCTGCTCAAGTTCATCAACCAATAACCATATCATATCAAAACAATGGTAGTGGCATATGAAGGTGATATTAAATACTATCTCCATAATAGATGTAGTAGATAGAAGTAAACAGGAAAGACGACAGTCAAGAACATGTAAAGAACTAGGATATGTAAAAAGTTACAAGGAAATTTATAAATCAATACTTACGGAACAGATGAAACATCATTGCTTTGAAGATCTGATTCATGTTTCTGTAAATATTGCATCAAAAAAGAATCGTATCACAACAATGATATATTGCCAATGCTAATTTGAAAATATGTTAAAGAGACAACACAGTATCGGATGGGGAAAGGACCTTGTCAGATGGATGGTCTTCAAGTGTCAATGAGTTCTCTAAGGCAACTTCACAAGTCTTGGATCTCTGCTTCTGTGTGATATCGTTATCTTCCTTGTCCACAACTTCTTTTTTCCCGCTGCTCGTTCCGCAACCAACATCAGCACCATCATTCATGTTATCTGGAGTTGGAAGATCCAGGGATGAAATGTCACTCTTTTGGGCATTTCTTTTAGTCCTGAAGATAGAAAACCAACTCGTCAAAATCCTCAGAACATTCAGTTCAGAGGGCAATACTGCAGGGAAAAGTGTAAAACAACAACCCAAAAAAAAAAAAAAAAAAAAAAAAAAAAAACCTGTTGGATGAAGAAACTCCGGGTTCCTTTTTTGTTGAGGAGGTTCTTTTTGCTTTCTTCTTCGTGGATCTGCTCAAGTTCATAAACCAATAACCAGATCATGTCAAAACAATAGTAGTGGCATATCAAGGTGATGCGGAATACAATATACAACATAAAAGTAGTAGGTAGAAGTAAACACAAAAGACGACAGTCAAGAACATGTAAAAAACTAGGATATGTCCAAAGGTTACAAGGAAATTTAGAAATCAATACTTACGGAACAGATGAAACATCATTGCTTTGAGGAGGTGCTTCATGCTTCTGTACATATTGCATACAAAAGGACTGTATCACAAAGATATATAATGCCACTTAGAATTTGAAAATATGTTAAGATAACACAGCATCAGATGGAGAAAGGACCTTGTCAGATGGATGGTCTTCAAGCATTGATGAGCTCTCTAAGGCAATTTCGCAAGTCTTGGATCTCTGCTTCTGTGTGATATCATTATCTTCCTTGTCCACAACTTCTTTTTCCCCAATGCTCGTCTCGCAACCAACATCAATAACATCATTCATCTTATGCGTAATTGGAATATCCAGGGACTCAATGTCAATTTCTTGGGCATTTCTTTTAGACCTGAAGATAGAAAACTTGCTTGTCAAAACCCTCAGACCATTCAGTTCATGACAGCAATACTGCAGGGAAAAGTGTACAACAACAAAAGAACAACCTTTTGGACGAAGAGACTCCAGATTCCTTTTTTGTTGAGGAGGTTCTTTTTGCTTTCTTCTTCGTGGATCTGCTCAAGTTCATCAACCAATAACCATATCATATGCCGACAATAGTATCGCCATATCAAGGTGATGTGAATACGGCAGTCAAGACTTTGTAGAGTTCTAGGATATGTCCATGTTACAAAAAAAGTTGGAAATCAATACTTACGGAATGGATGAAACAGCATTACATTGAAGATCTGCTTCATGCTTCTGCACATAATGCGTCCAAAGGAATCATATCACAAAGATGTAATGCCAATGATAACTTGAAAATGTTAAAAGTAACGCTGTATCAAATGGGTAAAGCACCTTGTCGGATGGATTGTCTTCAACTATCTCCCACCGTTCCTTACTCAGATTCAAATTTTCAATTACACCGTCATCATATGTGATCTGTTGTTTTTTAAGAAGATGTTGCAGCCAAAAAGATTGGAAGAATAATTAAGAATGTCTCTCAATAATTTTATTAAGCATAGAGGGATTTAATTAGTCAACTTGAAAACATAATCTGCAAAAAGCTGCATAACAAAAATTCAAAAAATCTAAAATATCTCAACAAACTAAAAATATAATCTAATAGAAATTTAAAATTCAAAACAATAGATTCATCCTAAAACTAAGCAACTTATTAAGCTAAAAAAATGCAGCAGTAACTGAAGGAAATTTCAACATGATCTCAAAAGGCAAAACAGCAAATACCATCAGTCAACTAAAAAACTTCAGCTAAAACCACTACTTCACTCCCAAGATATATTTCCTTGTGCAAAAAAAAAAAAAAAGCCGACTAGTCTTCGACAAAAAGGTCTTTTAGGTTGTGTAAGGTCATACCTAAATATGTAAAAGGAACTTCTGTTGCAGAGATTATATTTGGTTCGGTAAATGGTTTTGGTTCTACTTTATTTAACAGGAAGATGGAGTCAACCTCGGTAAATAGTTTTGCCTCAACATTACTTAGCAGGAAGAATATTTTGGCAACGGTAGGAGAATAATAACAAATAGAATATTTGGAGTTCGTCTCAAGTTAAATTGAGAAGGAAAATGGATTCAAACTGACTACTGATGTAGAACTTTTGAGACTTGGGATGGTGTATAGATTCTTGTCATCATTGTTAAGTGCATATATCAGGACATCAAAAATACATAACATACTGGGAAGAAAACTGTAAAGAGATAAATTAAAAACAGCGCACGAAGCTTGATAATAACGTCACTACCTCATGCTTCCTTTTCACAGGATCAAATGTAGAAATTGCACCCTCATAGAACCTGCAAAGGGAGATGTAAAATCAAAAACTTCAGCTAGAATGCTTTCCTCTTTTCTTTTTTTTGAGAGAGATAGAGGTGGTAACTGTACTATTAATATAGCACCAAGAACAGGATAGCAAAAGAGATCCCATCCTATTCTTAGCAGGATTATATGAGATCTTAGTTCTTCCATATGTCAAGACATGAGAAAAGCCAATCTAGTAGAAGGAATTGAAGATGTGCTCTGATACTCCACAAGTCAAAGGAATGAAGCAGATTCTTGGCCGACAGCCTAGCAGGCAGGTCAATTTTATAGACGATAAACTTAACAACAAAAGCAATCAAGTTGAGAATGGATTTGTAATTAGTAGCATAAATTTACAATAGTGTGACAGTCCTGACATAACATTTTGTAGAACTTACACTTTGTCCAATGGCCACCAAACTCTTATTCTGGTACCAACCACTTCTTCTCCATAATTTTTGGTGAAGCGACGCTTTTTAGAATCCTGAATGAAACAATAAGGAACCATAAGCTCTTTATACATGAAAAGTCTCTTGGAAAAAAGATAATTTGAAAGCAGTAGGGCCTAAACCAAAACTTCTTTCAGACTTTCAGTCCTTTAAAATCTATTGAAAAGAGGTAAGCATAGTGTTTGCTCCGAATTCAAAAAGGATAAAGCAGCTTATAACTTATTCTTGCTGTGATTGGATTCCTTTGAAAAAGCAAAGAAGTCACAGAATTTTGGCAACAAGCCACTACATTTCAACAATACTGCGTGAATAGAAGCAAATTCTGCAAATATGGAAACAAGGTGGTTCAGTTTACTTCAAATAATGCTATAGTAGTACCTCATCCTTTCTCATGGAAAGCTTCCTCCGGCGCTTGGTTTTGGCAAGCTGGCTGGAGAGATTTTCATCCCCTAATGATAGTTTAATCTCCTGTAAAACCCACAAGCGCAAAAAGTGATTGTTAAATTTATGCTTAAAAAGAATTATAAGCACATATCTAGAGATAGCAACTTCTAAGAAGTTTTCCTTTCAACCTCATCTCTTGATTCTTCAATCTCATGAATATCAATGGTAACCCTGTCATTCTTCTGTGTTTTTCCATCAACTTGTTGCACTGGTGACTCCTCAGCATCAGTAAGGTTTCCTCCTCTTTTGACAACGTTAAGACCAGAAGTGGTGTGCACATCACCTTTCGGAACAGACCCGCTCTTCCTTGAGCGCTGACGTGGTTTTCTTTTGCTACATGCTGTGCCCTTACACGATCTGTTTCTCTTATCTTGAGATTGCAGAACATCGCCTTCTGGAACTAACACTTCCAGGTGAGCACCCTTATTTGCCCCGCTCTCTTTCTTCTTAGCCTTTTTCGAAGAGGCACCATTAATATCTGAAGGAGTCCCATCTTCTAGCAGCATCTCACAGATAACAGCAGCAGATGGAAAAGCAACTTTTACAGGATACACGGCATTTGTCACATTTTTATTTTCCGTCTGACCATAAAACTAATGTTAGCAAAAAAGGGAAAGTATCCAATAGGTTTTTTACTTATAAGGAGCATTTTTTTAATCAGTAGTAATTCAATAGCATATTTTGATAATTAGTAGCAAGAAAAGACATGACACTGAAGCTACATATTAAGCAAAAAGGATCATTTGATATAGTCACGAGGAGGACGCACCATTTGTTCTCCCTCAGGCATTTCATTGCATAGTGCGGCAACTATTTCGGCATAATCATCAAGATTCATGCCTTTTGACTTGAGAGCTTCTAAAAGACAAGGTCTAACGGTGGAAGCACATTCTTTCAGGACCTTCTCTCCCAACTTTGACGAGATAGGTGAACAGATCTATACAGTATATATATAAGATCAATAAAAGCACTAAATAAAGAAACATGATTAACAAAAGATCAATAGGATGAGGGGTTTGTTGCCTGATTTTCCTTTCTGAGGCTATCAAGAAGGGGCTGAAGAAGCTCCATTGAGATTTCATCACTTTCTTCAATGAGAAGAGTCATGATTTCCTCCATGCTTGTGAATACAACATTAGGATGGTCGGGCCTTACAGCATCAAACATAAGCATTATCAGAGAAAACTTATACATGATAACCTTATAATCATTTACTGGGGCAAAATGACTGTAACACTAACTAATCACCTGCACCTCAATCCCATATTAGCTGGGTTCGACTATATAATCATCTGTATTTATTCCCTGTTATTCAGGTTATTGTCATTCCAAAACTGAATAATTAGTTTTTTAAGGAAACTAATGTTTCTCTGACAGGAGAGTTCTCAACAGTCAACATCTCACTTATCCCTACATAAACATACAACTTTGTAACAGAGAAAAACCACTCTTGACAAACACTAACCAAATATAAGCTTAACGATGATCCTGAGAAACATTTGCTAAGTTATTCTGAAGGAGGTTAAATTCATTGCTTGACGTAATAAAACCACAACTCTACGTAACAGTCAAAAACAAGGGAAAAATCCAAGAAGCTTGTAAATCTGCTAAGTTACCTGATGACCCTGAGAAACAGCTGGAATATCTTTATAACCAACGCATCACATTCAAGGTCCAGCAATATCACGCAGACCTTGACATCTGCTACTGTTTCAAGAACATTCACAGCCTTATAATAGTTGCAGCCGGAATGAGACAACTCCTCAAACGCCCTTACAATAAGTTGGAAAATTTCCTGAGATTTTTCAATGCACCCGTGTGAAAACAAAAGGTAATGGATATAAAAGTTTGAGCAAGTGGCATTACCCAATCTAGTTTGTGTGGCTCTCTCTCTACATATAAGTGTGTGTGTATTAGGAAAACAAAACAACAAACAAGAATGTTATATCTTGGATACCTTCATCAGTCCATCATCGTAAGGTTGTTGCGGAGCAGTTATTCTTGAAAGCTCAGTGATACAAGATACAACAGAAACTTTGACATCTGTATCAGCATGCTTTAGAAGTTCACTTCCGACCATAGCTCTCATTACTGGTCGGAGGGCATCTTTCATTGAATCGGCAGGGGCTTGACCTACCTTAATCAATAGACACTCTACTTTCTAAAAGACACAAGAGGTGTAAAGGAGTCAACTTGCAGCCACCATAAATTACGGAATATGAGCAAACAGCTTCAAGAAATCACAAAGCTAATTTATAAAGATTAAGTCGCAAACGTGGAGAAATTGCTCTATGGTGGGATTCATGTATTCATCTATTAAAAAATGATGTCCCTTTTCATTTAAATCCAAAATGATTACACAAAAACTACATTTACCACTACCGTTCCTCCAATTCTGATTCAACACCATGTCATTTAATAAGCTAAGAACAAAAAGTTTCTATTTGGACCCAAAAAAACCATCTTGATGCAGAAGAAAAACTAGGCACCAGATTTATCTACTTGACAAACAACCATTCCCCTACAGAGATCTTACCCTTATCAACATCAAATCAGTCTAAAATGATTGTCCTTTTCATTTTAATTCCAAAATCATCACACCAAAACTACATTTACTGCTACTATTCCTCCAATTCTCATTCAAAACCATGCCATTTAATAAATTAAGAACAAAAAGTTTCTATTTGGACCTATAAAAAACCATCCTAAAACAGAAGAAAAACTAGGCACCAAATCTATCTAATCAACAAACAACCATTTCCCCTAAAAAGAATCTTACCCTTATCAAAATCAAATCAATCTAAACTGAAAACACATCCAAAGAGGAAATAAAAAACACAGATAAAACTAGTACTTTGTATGTAAAGAACATGAAAAAGAACAAAAATTGAATCTTTACATCAAGTAGATTGAGTAGCTCCTCACTGGAAGAAGGAGGATTGATGAGGGTAATCCCAAAATCTTTTAGGCCATCCTCAATTTCTTTATGTGAAGAAGAATCATCCATTTCCCAGCACCACTCAATCTCACTCTCAAAACCCCAAGAAAATTGTATCAATTGCTCTCTCAAGAACCCCAAAATAAAGAACACCCAAGCAAGAAAATGCGGCTCAGATACAGCAAATGCTGATTATATAAGAGGGGGAAACAGGTGGGGTTTGTATTTTGGAAGTAAATTTGGGACCAAATTGGAAAATTTGCTGACATGCAGAGAGCCTCTCTAGATTGTAATAATCTACACTGGCTTCACTCACATTTATTGTGTTTTGAACTAATTTTCAGGGTTATTGTGCTTTTCTAGTGTGAATGTCCTTAATCTTGTATGCTATTTTGGGATTTTGGCATTGAATTCAACCTGGCTTTGCAAAGTGCAGAAAGACACGAAATTTATGTTTCGACAGTTTAAGAAAGGAGGAATCTTATTCAGACAAGGAAATAGAGCCATATTATTGGACTGTTTTGCCCCTGGAACATTGGACTTGATTACTTGAGAAGAGGTCTTTTTCTATTGTTGAAGTTGTGTCTAATATTGGAAAAGTACTATAATGTCTCCACTTCACCAGCGCGCCTATTAGCGGGCAAAGTTTATCATTTTTTGAGCTTTGAAATTTTTTTATTGCAAATTTAATTTCTAGTATTAAATTGGAAAACTTACTTATAAATTCTAATTTTTAGCATGGTTGGCCAAGCTTTAGAAAGTTTTAAGTGTTTATTTTAGAAAATCGAAGCATTTGTCCAAGCTTTTAGGGAGAAGATAATTATTTTTAAATAGTAGCAAAAGTTGATTTGTCTAAGCTAAAAAAAAAAAAAGGTAATTTTTCAGCCAATAGCACTTTTTGAACCTTGGTCAAATACAAATTATTAAACAAAGTATTTTGATTTTTCAAATTGAACACAAACTGCTACTCCCAAAAGTACTTTTTCGAAAATCACTTCTGATAAAAAGATATTTTTCAAATTAAGCCAATTTTGGAAGTTTGGCCAAATAGACTAGGGTGCCGTTTGGCCATAAAAATTATTCACTTTTTTCCGGAATCAGCGTTTGGCCATGAAAATTTCGAATACAACTTGAAGTTGTATTCCGGAATACCAAAAACTCAAAAAACTTATTTTCCAAAAAAAAATTACTTTTTTCACTTTTTTACAACGACATTTCACCAAAAACTATAATTTTAAAAACTATGGCCAACTCCAAAATTCCAAAAAAAAGTGAATTTTTTTTTGGTATCTATGGACAAACAAGGCCTAGAAGTTTGTGTTTGGTGCTAATCAATTTGAAAAGTACTTTTGGCAATACTTGACGTTTAACCACGGCCCAAAAAGTGCTTTTGGAAATAAATTACTTTCCAACTTCTAAAAACAACTTCTCTGTTACTCAAAAACACTTTTCTTTTTTCTAGAGACTTGGCCGAACACAACAAATTTCTAAAGGGATAAGGCATCAGTATCTCCTGAACTATACGCGAAGTTTCAAGACATATCTTTTCTTTACGAGGGTCCGATTACAACCATAAACTATTTTAAAGTGTAATAAACGCAACCCCAACTATTGACATGGCATAGAGAACCAAACTCTTGGTGGGCATTTCCAAAATATTGGTCAAACAGGCTATTACATATGTTATCCTATTAGTTCACTTTTCTACGTATGGTCACGTGATTGTGTTTTTTGTTTTTTTTTGTCAATATGTTGGATTGATGATGGATTGATGAAATAAAGATTTCTAGTATATAGAAGAATCTCACGAGGAGCTTGTGATAATATGACTTCAATTAAAACAACCTATTTATTTTCTCTCCCCTCTCCCCTCTCCCTGAGCTATTCTGGCTTTTTTTTTTTGGGGGGGGGGGGGGGGGGGGGTCAATATGCTAGATTTATGATATGGTAGCTTTGTTTGTTAGTCACACCTATAAATATAAAGATTTCTAGTATGTAGAAAATTTGATTATTCCCTCATGAGGAGCTTGTGATCATATGACTTCAATGAAATAACTCATTTATTCTCTCTCCCCGTCTCTCTGAGTTGATGAATTTTTGCCAGGGGGTTCAAAAAATTAGTTCACTTTTTTTATAGATGTTCACGTGATTGTGTGTGTGTGTTTTTGTCAATATGTTGGATTTATGATGTGGTAGCTTTGTTTGCTAGTCATACCTATAAATATAAAGATTTCTATTATATAGAAAATTTGATTATTCCCTCACGAGGAGCTTGTGACAATATGACTTCAATAAAAACAACCTACCTATTCTGACTATCCATCTCCTTGAGTTGATGGATTTTAGCAAAGAGGGTTCAAAAAATTAGTTCACTTTTCTATAGATGTTCATGTGATTTTTTTTTTTTTTTGGTCAATATGTTGGATTTATGATATTGTTGCTTTATTTTGCTAGTCATACCTGTAAAGATAAAGATTTCTAGTATATAGAAAATTTGATTATCCCTTGTGATAATATGACTTCAATGAATTAACCTATCTATTCTCACTCCCCATCTCCATGAGATGGTGAAATTTTGCCAAAGGAGTTAAAAAAAAAAAATCAAAGAAACAAGAAAATGTTGTAAGCAAGACTCAAACCTACATGCTCTACGAAAATATATGCCCCCCCTTTACCACTAAGCACAGTCTTTGATTTGTGTTAAGGGGGCTTAGAGACTATGAACTCATAGGGAGCTGGAATGAACTTGATTAGCGGAGTGTTCAACATTTAATATGTACACATAAAACATAAATTTTACCCTATATACAATATATAATTTTTCATGTAGATCCCCCATGCTTGAAATTTAGCTACTTCTCAATAATAAAGGTGCCGCCTAACCCTTATGTCTCAATAAATTCTCCTTCTTGTAACATCGGATTTAGTCGTGTTGTTCATTTCCTCCTGACTCAAAAAACTGTAAATATTCGAAAATGTAAGTCTCAAATGTCTCTTCTCCACATTAGATAAGACTCCAAAAGTTGATTTTATTTCCAATACCTACCTATAAGTTATGATGCCAATGAAGTCCTATTCTTTCATAGTATTCCTCCAAACTCTACGTCCAAATAGAAGTGTGAAATTTTAAGTCCTCTGCCCCTATTTCATGATTCCATACTTATCCCCAAGCCGTCGTATATCTCCATAATGTGGCTCTATTTCTTTGCCTTAAAAAAATATCCTTTCTTGAACTGTTGAATCAAAAAATTGGTATTTTTGCATTGCTCAGCCACGTAGAGTTCAATGCCAAAATAGCATACATATTAAGCACACGAGAAAAAGCACAATAACCCTGAAAATGTTACGGATTTCAAACCCAAAATTAGTTAAAAACCCAATCAATGTGAATGAATCCAGTGGAGATTACAATTTGGAGAGGCTCTCTGCATGTCAGCCATTTCTTCAATTTGGCTACAAGCTTATAAGTACTTTTTAGCTTATCTACATGGTTTTGTAAATATTGGAGTGCTTATAAGCCAACATGTCAAAAGTCATAAATTAGTCATCCCCAACTTATGACTTTTCAGCTTATAAGCAATTTTAGTTTGATCAAGTATTTTATTATTGAGAAAAGGGTCAAATACCTCTCTACTTTTATTTATTGATCAGTTTTATCTTCCGCTATAAGGTGGGGATATTTTTGCCCTTATTGTTACTAAAGTTACCAAAAATACACCTCATTTGATGAAAACTCTCAAATCAACCCAAATAACCCGATTTAAATTGAAATTACCCACTCCCACTCTTTTAACCCGACCCGCGACCCACTAAACTAAATCAAGTTAAACCCCAACCCACTAAACTAAGCCAGTTCATCATCGTGGTCTGATTAGGCCTTTGCCACCTCCACGTGAATTTGGAAAATGACCTTTAACTTACGGACAATGTGTAGATTTGTATTATCAAGATGCATGGTGGAAAGGTGTGATATTTGACGGTGAAGAAGGTGACGAGGAGCGAAAAGTTTTCTTTCCAGAAATGGGTGATGAAATGAAGGCTCAAGTGGACAAGCTTCGTATAATTCAATCTTGGGATGCGCTTAGAACTTGATATCATGAGCTTAGAACTTCAAGGGCAAGTTCTGAAAATTCCCGCAATTGACCTCCCTCTACAAAGACCTGTGAGGAAGCCAGTTTAGAAAAAAAATTGCTTGATAGTTAACTTGGTACTATTATGCACAACTTCCTTCACCAATTTCCTCTAAATATTTGTAGAAGACATCCACCACTGCTTGAGAAATTTATCATAATCATTCTTCAGCTGCACTTCATACCAAAATTGTTTCACTGATATTAAGCGCGGGTGTAGCTTCTCAATATCCTCAATCACTTCAATGAAAATTCAAGAACCATGAGACTCCTATGCATTTGTAACCTCGTCCCTATCTTGAGTTATACGAAGCTTGTCCACTTGAGCCTTCATTTCATCACCCATTTCTGGAAAGAAATTTTTTCGCTCATCTCACCTTCTTCATGGTCAAATATCACACCTTCCCATGAGGTTCCTGGATTTTCCTTGAAGTGATTGAGGAGATTGAGCAGCTACACCCGCGCTTAATCTCGGTGAAACAAATTTGGTATGAAGTGCAACTGAAGAATGACTATGATGAATTTCTCAAGTAGTGGTGGACATCTTCTCTGATAGATATTTGGAGGAAATTGGTGAAGGAAGTTGTGCATAATAATACCAAGTTAACTATCAAGCAATTTTTTCCTGAACCGAACTCCTCACAGGTCTTTGTAGAGGGAGGCCAATGCGGGAATTTTCAGAACTTGCCCTTGAAGTTCTAAGCTTATGATATCAAGTTCTAAGTTCATCCCAATCTTGAGTTATACGAAACTTGCCACTTGAGCCTTCATTTCATCGCCCATTTCTGGGAAGAAAATTTTTCGCTCCTTGTCACCTTCTTCATAGTCAAATATCACAATTTTCCACTAGATATCTTGATAATAAAAATCTACACATTGTCTATAAGTTAAACGCCATTTTCCAAATTCACATGGAGGTGGAAAAGGCCTAATCACACCACGACGATGAACAGGCTTAGTTTAGTGGGTTGGGGTTTAATTTGGTTTAGTTTAGTGGGTTACGGGTCAGGTAAAATAATGGGAACGGGTAATTTCAATTGAAATCGGGCTATTTGGGTGGATTTGGTGGTTTCAGTCAAATGAGGAATATTTTTGATAACTTTAGTAACGGCAGGGGAAAAAACCACCCCAGCTTGTAACGGAAGTTAAAACTGACCAATAAATGAAAGTAGATGGGTATTTTTTTACCCTTTTTTCTTTATTATTTGATCTTTGATTATTTTTTCTAGTTCTTAAAATATCTTTCCCAAAATAAAATTTCTAACTTTCTCTTTACTTTGTATTCATCGTTCCTCTTTTTTTTTTTTGCGCCGATACTTTTGAATTAATAATCTGTTGCTAAAATTATACGGGTATTTTAGTTATTCTAACAAAAGAACAGCTTATCAACATTTCTTTACCAACTAAATCAATTACTTATTAGTAATTTCAACACTTCAATACACACATAACTGATTATTTGTAAATTAATTCAACACTTAAAGCTTATCAACTGTATAAAATCAGCTAATCCAAACGAGCTTACTTCTAAACACAATCCCCACTTGTCTACCCTCTTATATATAATCAGCATTTGCTGTATCTGAACTCGCATTTTCTTCTTTGGGTGTTCTTTATTAACTTGAAAAAGAAAAAAGAAAAAAAGAGGCCAATTGTCTCAATAAGATTCTTCTTAAACTGTCGAAACAAAAATTTCGTGTCTTTCTGCACTTTGCACAGCCACGTTGAATTCAATGCCAAAAGCTCAAAATAGCAGTCAAGATTAAGCACACTAATACAAGAAAGAAAAGCACAATAACCCTGAAAATTAGTTCAAAACACAATAAATGTGAGTGAAGCCAGTGTAGATTATTACAATCTAGAGAGGCTCTCTGCATGTCAGCAAATTTTTCAATTTGGTCCCAAATTTACTTCCAAAATACAAACCCCACCTGTTTCCCCTCTTATATAATCAGTATTTTGCTGTATCTGAGCTGCATTTTCTTCCTTGGGTGTTCTTGATTTTGAGGTTCTTGGAAAAAAAGAGGGCAATTGATACAAGTTTAATTGGGTTTTGAGATTGAGAGGATTGCTGGTGTGACATGGATGATTCTTCTTCACAGAAAGAAATTGAGGATGGCCTAAAAGATTATGGGATTAGCCTCATCAATCCTCCTTCTTCCAGTGAAGAACTACTCAATCTACTTGATGTCAAGATTCAATTTTTGTTCTTTTTCATGTTCTTTACATACAAAGTACTAGTTTTATCTGTGGATAAGGGTAAGATTCTTTTTTTTTTTTGTTTTTGTTTTTAGGGGAATGGTTGTTTGTTGATTAGATAGATTTGGTGCCTAGTTTTTCTTCTGTTTTAGGTTGTTTTTTTTTTAGGTCCAAATAGAAACTTTTTGTTCTTAACTTAGTAAATGACATGGTTTTGAATCAGAATTGGAGGAATTGAAGTGGTATATGTAGTTTTGGTATGATGATTTTGGAATTAAAATGAAAAGGACAATCATTTCAGACTGACTTGATGTTGATAAGGATAATATTTTTTTCGGGGAATGGTTGTTTGTCAATTAGATAAATCTGGTCCCTAGTTTTTCTTCTGTATCAGGATGATTTTTTTAGGTCCAAATAGAAACTTTTTGTTCTTAACTTATTAAATGACATGGTGTGAACCAGAATTGGAGCAATGGAAGTGGCAAAGTAGTTTTAGTGTGATGATTTTGGAATGAAAATGAAAATGACAATCATCTTTTAATAGATGAAAACATGAATTCCACCATAGAGCGATTTCCCCATGTTCGCGACTTAAATCTTTATAAATTGGCTTTGTGATTTCTTGAAGCTGTTTGCTCGTATTCCTTAATTTATGGTGGCTGCAAGTTGACTCCTTTACACCCTTTTGTGTCTTTTAGAAAGTAGAATCTCTATTGACAAAGGTAGGTCAAGCACCTACCGATTCAATGAAAGATGCACTTCGACCAGTAATGAGAGCTATGGTCGGAAGTGAACTTTTAAAGCATGCTGATACGGATGTCAAAGTTTCTGTTGCATCTTGTATCAGTGAGCTTTCTAGAATAACTACTCCGCGGCAACCTTATGATGATGGACTAATGAAGGTATCCAAGATAAAACTTTCTTGCTTGTTGTTCTGTTTTCCTAATTCATACACGCATATATATGGAGAGAGAGCACACAAACTAGATTAGCTAATGCCACTTGCTCAAACATTTATATCCATTACCTGTTGTTTTCACACAGATGTATTCTAAAATCTCAGGAAATTTTCCAACTTACTGTAAGGATATTTGAAGAGTTGTCTCATTCTCCGTTATTATCATAAGGCTGTGAATGTTCTTGAAATTGTTGCAGATGTCAAGGCCTGTGTGATGTTGTTGTATCCTTTTGGTAACAAGTTAATTTCTCGGTCATTTGTTGGACTTCTTCTTCCAAGCATTCTGTAGGATGACAAGAAGTAGAACTTGTTGGTTAGATGTGCTAAAAAAATCCTAGAATTTTATATCGTTGAGAAATAGATGTAGTTCCAATTTTGCACTTCAGAAAGAAGTTGTCTAATTATTCCATGAATCTTTTTGTTGAGTCTTTTTCAGATCAAACATTGAAATAAAGAAGGAACAAGGTTGGAAAATTGAGATGTTTCATATTTGAAAAGGGACATATTTCGCATTGAAAAGCCTGCAAAATGAGAGTTTCAATTATCTCTTTTATTAAATGAAAAAACGCTTAAATATTGGAAGCAGGGACTGTGAGTAGACCTCAAGTATAATAAAGAACGCATCGTTTAAAAAGAGTTTATAAGACTGAAAATTTTCAAAGTATTTCCATTTTCAATTCAAGGACATAAGTAGCTATCCGGTGAAAATATTGGTAACCGGATGACCACATAAAATCAAAAGACAAGTTGTAGCTAAAATGTATATTATACAGTATATATGCATTTATTATACACTTCATATATACACTTTCATACTATATATATAAATATTTTTTTTCTGTATCTGTACATAATAAATGTATAATCAACGTATAGTCAGTGTATAATGTATACACACTAATTATACACATATTGTGCGCTATTTACACAATGTTTAAATGACGACAAATTATACACATATTATACGCTATTTACACAATGTATAAATGATGACAAACCTGGCCAGAAAAATATATTCTCCGGCATGACTTTCAGATCCGGTTAATTTTCAGTTAGATCTGAAAGTTTTAAGTGTGTTTCCGGTGAGATTCATGGCGATGTGACGATGTTATGGAAGGAAGAGATAAAGAAAAGATGAAGTGAGTCGAGATTCCGATCTGTTTTGCATTTTTAAACCGGCGGTCTTAGGCAGCAAGCTTTAAAGCTCCGCTGCTAGATCATCTCCCTTGCAGATCTCTTGGCGTGAAAATGAAGGCGGGGGAGGGGTCATTTCCAGATCTAAAAAATGACTATAGACAACAAACACATAACTATGCAGCCAATAAAATTCCAGCAAAAAACTCTAGCCAAAAATACGGAGTAAAGGGAAAAATAGTGCTGAAATGCAGAGTAGTGGTGGTGTGTTACGGACTACGGCCAGATCTGGAATTTTCTCCTACTATCATCGGATATTGGAGCAAATGAAAAAGAAAGAAGTAGATGTGAGGGACGGAGGAAATAAAAATAAAATAAAAATGAGGATGTGAGTAGAGATTCTAATCTGTTTTGCGTTTTTAAACCTACGGTCTTCAGCAGCGAACTTTAAAGCTCCGCTATCAGATCCATCTCCCTCGAAGCTCTCTTGGCTTGAAAATGGTGGCAGGGAGGGGTCGTTTCCAGATGTGAAAACGACTATGGCTAACAAACACAGAATGATACGGCCGATGAAATTCCAGCGAAAAACTCTGGCCAATAAACCGAGCAAAGGAAAAAACAGTGATGAAACGCGGAGCAGAGGTGGTGTGTGACCAGATTCCAATGAATACAGGCCAGGTCTGGAATTTTATCCGGCTAACATCGGAGATTTGAAAAAACCAAAAAGAAAGAGGCAGAGGAGAGGGGACAAGCAGTGGTTTGTGCATCATCGTTGGTTACCCTAGTTCGGCGAAGCTCCGCCATTGCTTTATTGGAGAAGAAGGTTGAGTCGGATATTCTCCAAGAAAATGAAAAGAGAGAAAGTGTTTAAGGAATTCTAAATTCTGAAAAGTAGGATATATATGCGGTCAATTCACCGACACTTCGAAAATATCGAATTGTCCGAGGATCCCTAAATGGTGTTGCAGTAAAGGACCATCAACAAAATCGTTATGTGTATATAAAAAGAACATTAATGAATTCATTTTACTGAAAAATCGATGATTATGAATAGCCTCAAATAATTTGTAAAATAATTGATTGCAAATGAGATGTACAGAGATATACTTACGCCGATTCAGTTCAAATCAATTGAAACTGTCCTTTGACGAAGCAAATATGAAAGATATGAATCACATTCATCGCAAACAATTAATTACTTATGACTTTGACTTGCATACAATCTAGCATGAGAAGCACGAACAAGGAAAATATGTTGACTAACACTAGAAAAATAAGTTGTTAAAAAGAAGGCGAGAAAACAAATAGGTATTGGTTTGAAAGAAACCTAATTAGTGTTCTTTAAATACTTGATTGACTTACTTATTTTGACACATCAAACAATCCGTCAATATAAAAGGACCAATATACCCTTGAACTACCCATCACAATCCATCAAGATAAAAGGACCAATATACCCTTGAACCATCCATCGAACAATCTGTCGAGATAAAATGACCAATATATCCTTGATGGATTATTCAATGCAAGATAAAAGACTAAAATACTCTTTACTTCACTCAATAATTACCCGTCACGTTTTGTATATATTGTTCCTTTTTAACAAGTTACTCATTCTCATTCTCAAATATCCAAAGTAAATTTGTACAAGTTTCTCAAAAATGAAAATTGCATATCCTCACTTGCTCATGGTGGAATTCATCGTCATAATCTCCCTCTCAAACACACAATCATGGACTTAGAGGATCAATTGACTATATCGTCTTGGAATTTGTAAGTCATCTCATGTTTTGCCACTTTATGTTTACTTTTTAATCATCTATTATCTGTCTTTCTACGTAGACATAAGAAAGATTCACCACATTAACTCGCATTAAATGTAGGAGCATTTTTATGTGATGAATGTTTGTGTATGATCTTATGTGTAACGCTATGTAATTTACATATATTTAATTTCACCGAGACACTTCATGATATCGGATTGTTCGAGAAACCCAAAATGATGTTGGAGTAAAGGATCATCAACAAAAGCGTTATGTGTAGTTAAAAAAAAACATTAATGAATTCATTTTACTGCAAAATCGATGTCATGAATAACCTCAAAATATTTGTAACATAATTGATTGGAGACGAGATGTACATTACATCGATTCAATTCAAATTAATTGAAATTCTCCTTTGACGAAGCAAATCTGAAAGATACATATCAAATTCATCACAATCAATCAATTACTGATGACTTTGACTTGCATAAAATCTAGCATGTACGAACAAGGAAAATATGTTGAGTAACACTAGAAAAACAAGTTTTTAAAAAGTAGGTGAGAAAATAGATAGTTATTGGTTTGAAATGAAACTTAATTGGTGTTCATTAAATACGTGATTGACTGACTTATTTCGACACATCGAACAATCCATCAATATATAAGGACCAATATACCCTTGAACTATTCATCACAATCTGTCAAAGATAAAAGGATCACTATACCCTTGAACCATCCATCGAACAATCCGTCAAGATAAAATGACCAATGTATCCTTGACTAATTATTCAATGCAAGGTAAAAAGACTAAAATACTCTTTACTTGACTCAATAATTACCTATTACATTTTGTATATATCGTTCATTTTTCACAAGTTGCTCATTGTCAAATCTCCAAAGTGAATTTGTACAGTATCTCAAAAATGGAAATTGCACATCCTCACTTGCTCATGGGGGAATTCGTCGCCATAAACTCCCTCTCACACACGCAATCATGGATTTGGTGGATCAATTGACTACACATTTTTGGAATTTGTAAGTCATCCCATATTTTACCCCTTTATGTTTACTTTTTAATCATCTATTATTTGCTTTTCTGTATAGACATAAGAAAGATTCACCACAATAACTCGCATTAAATGTAATGAACTAGTGTCGTTTGGCCCGCACTGGGCCTAGACTACATTCGAATTAATAATTGACTACATATTTTTGGAATTTGTAAGACATCCCATATTTTACCCCTTTATGTTTACTTTTTAATCATCTATTATTTGCTTTTCTGTATAGACATAAGAAAGATTCGCCACAATAACTCGCATTAATTGTAATGAACTAATGTCGTATGGCCCGCGCTAAGCCCGGGCCCAAACTACATTCGAATTTATATTTACAACCTTTTTTATGTGTTTCTTTGTTACTCTTCCTTTTTGTTTTGTTTTTGTAACAGTATATCAATTGTAAAGGTAGTTCGACAAATTTCCCAATGTTCTAAAATATCAAATCATATAAAAAAATTGTAAGTTAGAAAACAACATTTTTCATAGAGTACATTTAGACTTCATTTTTACAAACAAATGCATGCACCAAAGCTATCCTCCTGAAATTTTTGGGGTTAAAGTCATTACTAATGATTCTAATTAAGTTTTACCTTATGTTGGATTACTTAATTATTTTTTCTCATTAAACTTATATCAGCTATCCCATTATTGGGGGGAAAATAAAACATTTACAGTAGTCAAGTACTCCCTCCGTCCCAATTTACATGACACACTTTCCTTTTTAGTCAGTACAAAAAGAATGACACATTTCCTTATTTGAAAACAATTTAACTTTAACCTTTACATTTTACACTTAACGAGATGATCTATAACCACACAAATATCTTTAACTTGTTTTAGATCACAAGATTCAAAAGTCTTCCTTTATTTCTTAAACTTCTTGCCCGGTCAAACTACATCATATAAATTGGGACAGAGGGAGTAATATAAAAATTATTTGATGCTACAAATTGTTGTATGATGATGTCAATGAAATTAACTTATTAATAAGGATAACATTTAAAATTAAATAAATAAAAGTCTTGATATGACGAAATGCTTTTGTAGATGTTCCTTCAAATTAAATCATACAAAAGAAATTGAAAAGTTGATGAAATTATTTGTTTTTTTTTTTTTTTACTATAATCTTTCATGTCCTTAAAAAATGCATGTTAAGAAATGATGTACTTTTTTATTTTTTTTATTTAATTTATTTTTTCAAGGAATTTATATTGTAATTTCTTAAATGTGTATGTAGTTTTAGTATTTCATGTTTAACTAACCATTCGTCCTAAATTATATAAAACGTTGATTATCTCTTGTAAAATATTTCAATATCCAAAAAATCACTCTTGTTTGCAATTATTTAGTATTTTTATTATTTGGAGTGCTAAATTGTATTGTTTTCAATTAATTTTTTTCAAATATTCTTGGCTATAAATAAAAAATAATTTTTAATTAATAATTAAGAAGGTACTAAGGTAGAAAGAGAATGCCACAATAAATTTTTAACTTGTCCATAATAGATTTTATAGGAAAAGAATAATTAGAAACAAGTTCAATAATCATTTCCACATAAAAGAAAGACAACAAACTTTTGGATCTATTTTAAATTTGGTTGAATAAATAGATTTTTTGTAGTGTCACTATCACTTTTTTCACATCATCACTCCTTGTAGCATTAAAAAAGCCCATATAGTTATTCAAATTTACCAAAATATGTGAGAACTTGCAATGTAATTAAAACTTCAATTGGGGGTAAAATGGACAAAAAAAAATCATGTGAGTACTACAAAAATTGGAGATTCTCCCTTCTATATAATAGTAAAATAATGTGCGTAAATGATTTTAGTGTAGGGACTGGATCACCTCCAGTGACAAATGCTCCAGTACATTTAGGGATGGGCAATTCGCAGAATTGCCCTTCGTTTGGGGTGGTCTTTAAATTTTGCCCCTCATATTTGAAATCTTTAAATTTTGCCCTTCGGCTAAGACCCAGTTTCCGAAGGTTCGAACCACGCGCAATCAAAATTTTAAAAAAAAATTCGCAAGGCAAGTTTAAATTTCGCTATGCCCCCAACGGCATACACGTGAAGGAATTACCAAAGTTATGCTGGACCCGATACTTATGCCTTATGGGTGACTTGACATAAGTATGTCGGTCCCAGATCTCTTTGATAATTCATTCAAAAGTTTATGCCGAATCCGATAAAAGTTTGCCCATTAAAAGTATGCCCCCACCAAAGATAACTTTGTGAAGGAATTACCAAAGTTATACGGACCCGGCATACTTATGCCTTATGGGCGACTTGGCATAAGTATCCGGTCCGGCATAACTTTGATAATTCCTTCACAAAGTTATGCCGGTCCGAGATAAAAGTTTGCCCATTAAAAGTATGCCCCCACCGGCATAACTTTGTGAAGGAATTATCAAAGTTATGCCGGACCCGATACTTATGCCAAGTCCGCCCATAAGGTATGTATGCCGGTCCCAAGATAAAATGTGTAATTCCTTAACAAAAGTATGCCGGTCCGCATACACGCGACCCAAACCTTGTCTTGCGATTTTTTTTTTAATTTATGCTTGAGCGGGGGTTCGAACTCGTAACCTCATTATTTCGGCGCGAAAGCTCAAAGTTGCAATGCGAAGGGCAAAAATTAAAGACCAAAGAATATGAGGGGCATAATTTAAAGACCACAAATATGAGGGGCAAAATTTAAAGACCACCCCAAAA
Organism: Lycium ferocissimum; assembly: GCF_029784015.1. NCBI lineage: Eukaryota > Viridiplantae > Streptophyta > Magnoliopsida > Solanales > Solanaceae > Lycium > Lycium ferocissimum. The sequence continues at coordinate 5,856,941 of NC_081346.1, read as the reverse complement.
GAAGGGCATTCCGCGCAAAAAAATGTTTAGGGATGACAATTGGGGAAAGGAGGCAGGGCGGGGTAGGGAAAAGGCATAATAAGACAGGGCAACAGGTAATTGGGGCGGGGCGGGGCAGGACAGGACAGGACAAAATTTAATTTTTGAAAATTTTTAAGGGAAAATAGATTTTGCCTCAACAATTTAATTTTTAAAATTTTTAAGGGAAAATAACAAAACAATTTCTATTTAAGAAATTATATTACAAAACATATTCAAATCGTTTTTCTTATTTACAAAACATACCAACAAAATTAAAAATTTAAATCGTGCAATGCTATCGATTTAAATGAATGCTTAATTTTGAACCAATTTCATAACAAGTATGCCGGAGAAGGTGGGATACCCACGATTTTAGAAACTTTTTTCATTATGGAGAGGCAAAAGTTCAATTTACAAAAGAGAGAATCTTAACGATTTTAAATGTATAACAAGTATGCTTTTTAAAAGTTCTAGTTTATGTAGAAGTATAAATTAGTTCAATCTCTCTCTCTCTCTCTCTCTCAGGCTATGATAGGAGGCAAAATTTTCATACCTAAAATCCATCTTCAAAGGAGTAGAGCATGTCGTTACCGGCAAAGTCCTAGTATAAATATATATATATATATATATATATATATATATATATATATATATATATATATATATATATATATATATATATATATATATATATAAAAATTGATTTGCATTCCAAATTGCGTTTTGAGATATATATGATCATCATGTGTGTTTTGAAAATAAAGAGCCCTCGTAAAATCTATATCTCTTTTGATATAAATAATTTGCAAATTATATAAATTGTAGTTTTAAAAAATGTTGAAAACATATATACTTTCTCATAATCTATACATACTTGTGATGGTTTATATACAATTTATATTAGTACATTTTATAATAATCACAATATACATATAAAGACAACTTTTATACGTATTTCATAATTACAAAATTAGTCCATTTTAATTATAACGTTGCATGGATTTGATTTATATAAAGACATATTGCATAAATAACAATTAATATATATTTATTTTGTAAGCGTATTTATACTTCTATATAAACCAACACAACTTTGAGGAAAAAAAAACACTTTATTCGAAAACCGAATAATCACATACAAAATGAACCAAAATCAACATATGTAATCAATTACAAGTTTATTATACATATTTTTCTCAAAATTTATACATACTTTGATTAGATTTTATACAATTTATATGTACTTTATAATAATCAAAATACACATACAATTTTTATACATATTTCATATATATATATATATATATATATATATTGAATCTATACACATGTTATTCATATTGCATACGAAAATTATACATATATGTTTTTTGATGTATGGACTTTTTATCCATAAAAATTACCGATTATAATGGAGTTTTTGAGTAAAAGTTGGAGAAAATTAGGTAACAATATCTTCTTAATTTTGAATGGTGAGAGAAAAGTGGATGAAATAAACTTTGCCTCCTCCGCAAACAAAAGTTGGAGAAAATCAAGTTTAAATCGAACTATATCTCTAAATTTTTGAATGAGAGAGAAACATGAATAAAATAAGTAAAACAATTTCCTTACCTTATTTAATAATTTTATTTGCGTAATTTTTTAAATTCATCTTTCTTAATAATCGTATCGAAGATGATCTTTTTCAAATATTATCTAAACTCCATAAAATCGTTAAATATTTTAAGATTTGTACCTTTTAATCGTTAACAATGGAGAAATCGAAAAACGATTTGAATAATCGTCACGTTCGTAAATATATTTGAGAATTTTTTGTTGTGTTTTATCACGTATATATATATGTTTTTTGCCCAATTTTTAATATAGGGAAGCCCAAGGATTCAGGTTATATTTGGGTTGGATAAAAAAGGACTGACCCGTTTTCTCATGCTTCATTGTTACCCATTGCTTACTCTTCTTTTTTCCCGTCCAGTGCATGGATGGTAACCCATTAAGTTTCAAAATGTTGTTATACAAAATCACTAGGATCATATGATGATTAGAAGCATAGTTCAAATGAAATCTTTGTGATTATAAAATATTTTTTAGTTTTTTCGATCCTATCTGATGACTCATTTTTTTAAAAAATATTTAAAAATATGATTTATTTTAGGTAATTTATTTTTGATATTGAAATGGTTAATGGACAGTGACGATTTATATTGTTCGTCGTAATGGTGTTAATTCACCTTAACGATCATAATGATATATCACTAAAATGTTATTTTTGAAAAAGAAAATTGATTTTGATTAGAAAAACTAAATAAATTAGGTACAGATAATCCAACCAAATAGACCCTAATCTATCACCCATATGGTATATAGTTTAATTGTTTAGGTTTTGACTTACGTGGAGGCAAAAACGATAAAGAACAATTCAATAAAAAAGTTGAAATAGTTAAATAAAAATAAATATAACTGAAAAATAGAGAAAAAATATGAAAAAGAGTCTAAGTGGGGCAGGGCAGGACATGGCAAACTTTTGAAAAATTGATAAACGGAGGGCATGGCAAAGCCTTAGCAGAGTGGGGGCAGCTTGCTCTCGCCTCGCCCTATTTACATTTCGGAGTACATCTCGATGCAGGTCTAGATTGCTGCCACGTGTTATTGTAAAAAATTAAAGGCTTGATCGTGGAATGTTTTTTTTCACCTCACTCATCTCTATCTTAGAATACACAAAACACAAATATCTCCAAAGCAAAGAACTTTTTACTTTATCATTCCATTTCTTTCCTCCAACTTGTAACAGCAATTTGTCACTTTTTTCCCTGGAGAGGAACTTTTCTGAATTATGCACTACCATTTTCTTGTACCCAATTCAACCGCAAAAACCCAACTTTATTTTCTTCGGAGAAATTAAAAAATAATCTATTTTTTATCTTGACAATTTGTTGTTGGATAAATCAATAATGAATTTAGTTTTGCTGGTTTGATGGAATAAATAGAATTAGTGTAATTGTAAAACGCACAAGGAATCCGTTGGAGAATTTAGTGCTTCCAATCAGTGGCGAATTTAGGCTGAAAAAATGGGTCACGTGAACACATGGTCCTCCGACTAAACTCGGTATATTATGTGCATAATTTTTAAAATATATCTAATATTAGCGGAAGTAACCCATTATCAATTGAGATTGAGTGGAAAGACTGGTTAAGTGCCAAGTCTAAATCCTCAAGGTCGAGGGATTGAAACCTACTTGCTGCACTTTTGCATTTTTTTTTAAATTCTAAAGCAGCCTTTAATTATGCATCTCTTTGATGCCGTTGTGATTATAAAACAATTTACTTATTTTTTGCTTGTTAAGTTGATGTCACCATAAAATTCTATATCTCATCTTAAAAGCAATGGTGAACTCATCCTCTTAAAATTCTGGATTCGCCTCTGCTTCCATTGTTAAAAGCTTAGCTTATACAGTGAAAAACAAGTACAGATATGTTTTGGACATAAGAAGTTGAGACAACGTATGAAGAAAGACCAAATAAAAAGAAAAGAAGTTGATGCTATCCCCAACGTTTAGAAGTTTAACGTGACACGTGGCTTAAATATAAAATACCATTGAGAAGTACTAGCGGATTTGATACTGGAGGGGATTTTTAACCTTATATGTAACGCTATGCAATTTACATGTATTTCATTTCACCGAGACACTTCTATAATATCGGATTGTTCGAGAAACTTTAAATACTGTTGGAGTAAAAGAACGTCAATAAAAATGTTATGTGTTGATAAAAAGAATATTAATGAATTCATGATTTTGCTGAGAAATCTTTGTCTTGTTCTACAATTTTGAGGGAATCGCTACCCACCTGCCAAACAGTTCAATGAAGGAGGATAGTGATATGAACACGTTAGTGTGATTTACTTGCATAGATTCTTTGTTGTGTTTTTTGAATCATCTGTGCATTGATTACGATAGATTAAAAAATCTATACCCCATTCCAGAAATCAAATTTGAAAGCTAATCTAACACACTATATCACCGTAGTCAAGATTCACTTACAATGAATGCTCTGCTTGTGATCTTAATGTCCAAGCTTTTGCACTTCAGTTAGAAGATAGACGATATTAGTTATGTCATAATCTAAAAGGAGGTTTATCATTTTGTCCAAGCTTAGATGTAAACAATCGCTACTCAAAAATATTACCTGTTGAAACAATCTTGATGATGAATGTTTGAAAACGTGACATATTTCTTTTTATTATATGAATGATTTTCTGCAGACATGAAAATTAAAATCTAATTATCTTCACAGCAGCACTAATTTAATTCAAATATTCAGCTCGGTCTCAAGCATCACCACACAAGACAAAGAAAAGCACAGAAGATGTGCTTGGGGCAGGGGTGGGCAAAGTCGACCCAAGATTTTAGTTCTATGGGTTCAACCTTTGGGGTTCTTACTTTGAACACATTATATTTCTAAAGTTATAGCTTTATATATAGTACTATTTATTACAATATTAGTAGATATTAGTAGATTTTTACATATAAATTTATACACCGCATGAAAAGTATTGGGTTTAGATAAACCCACTCTGTGAAAACTGAAACTGGCCATGGTGGGGGGTTGGGGTTGATCATTCTTTTCTTTTGGGGCTGGTGTCGAAAGAGGGAATAACCTTCTGGAACAAAGGGTTATCAAATTTGAAATGGATTAGTTCAAGCATACCTTTAGCAGAAAAGGCAGAAAACACTAGACAGAGCACCTCACTGCAACTGTTCAAGGTGTTTATAGCATTACATACAAAAACCCCAGTCGAGTTTTTGTTATATGAAAAACTTAATACTGCACAAAATGCGAATGTTTCCAAAAAGAGAAATGTTACTATCATGTACAAAACAAGATTCAACCATGTGACACTTCCCAGATTCATGATTATCATTCACAATTTACAATAATGTCTTGACATAGAAGCTATTATGTCAAGATAAAGCAGCTGCGGACTACAGAAGCTCATTCAACCTACTCAGCCAATATTGTGCTTGATCCTTAACAGCCTTGATGTCCTGCTTAACTTTTTTACCCAGTATGTCAAATACTTTGACAGACCTTTTTGCCTCTCCTGCCCGGCTTTGGGCCTCTTGCAAGCGCATTTCAGCCTTTTTGAGCCGTTTCTCTGCTGCTAAGACCTCCATGTTCCTTTGTACCACATCCTTTTTAGCTGCTTTAGAGACAAGCATGGTAGTCTCGCGTAACGCTATTAGATAGGAAGACTTTTCCTCCATATCTTCCTCTTCGGAAATCTCATCCAGATATTGCTGCAGCCAAGTTACATCAAGCTTGGCATCCGAAGCATCAGAGACTACAGATTTCATAGCTTTAATGGAAGAAGAATTAACATCACTGGTTTTCAGCCGCCTGACAACATCACTAACCACATCAAGAAAGGAAGCTCTGACAGTAGGTGACTTATAGTGACAGTTGATGGTAATGTCACCATACTTGGCAAAAATGGCAGCAAGAATAGGAGCATTGCTCGCTTTTACTTTATAGCCATGCACATCCACCAGTTCACTGCATGCATCACCATCTTCGGGGGACACCTTTACAGGTGTTGTCCAACTCACTGGATTTCCCTCTACCCCAGATTCTGAAACTTCAACCTTGATCCTTTTATTTTGGTGCACTCCTTTTGGAGTTAAATTTTGCTGCATGGTCCTTCATAAAAAGAATACTTGGTTCAGCTCGATTTCCATTTATATGCAAAGGGGTCTAAATGCGATATAAATAACTTACATTGTTGAAGGTGGAGTCGGATCATCAGTTGCTTTACCCTGCCAAATTTTCGAGTATAGACGGGTGTTATGAAATAAATACTAAGATTAGGTTTTTAAAATTTCTATCACTTTGCCATGCAGGTTTTCTAGGTTGCACTTTGTCATCTAAATTTCTGCTGCAGTTCTCCATTCACGATGACACACTGAACACTTTCAGAGACCAAAAAGGTTGTCGTGCAGGGTGAAAGGACTAATTTAGCAAGGCAAAAGTAGAGGATATAACAGGAATCAATTACCATAAATTAATGCCTAGGAGAACTTACATTTAGAATCAGTTTGAGCTTCAAAGAAGGCTGAGGAAAAATAAGTTCAGGTGAAGGTGTATGTCTCCGCTTATAACTTCTCTTTTGAAAGTCTTAATAACAAAGAAGGGCTATTCCGTTCTTTCAGAAATCATCATTTTCTTTCAGATAAGGTGATTGGATATTAATGCTTAGAGATTGCAAAATGTTACGTTTAGTTAGAAGGAGATGACAACATACAATGTAGCAGCAGTTTAATGGCAAAGTGACAAACCCTAAGAAAATAAGATGGCTACAGAAGAGAAGAGAAAGAGCCAAGCATTAGTGTACTGGACTTCAATAAAAGGACCAACTTACCCAACATAACTTTGCTTTGCTGCAAATGATCTTCTTGCTTTCAGTACCAGGAGTAAGCACCGGCACATCATCATTAACATTCAAAGCCTGCTCAAGAAACTGACACCAAGAATGCAGAGAAAATAGGTCGCATAAAGTGAAACACATTTCAGACCATGGAGAATGGTATTAACTCATGCAAGTTCTACCAAAACTACTATCAACTCCATAAAATAGGTGAAATATGATGTACCAGCAGAGGAAGTTCTTTAGCAAATCTTAAACCAGGATATCTTAAAATAGGTGAGGTATACTTTCATCAACTGAAGATGCTCAGCAGAAGCAAGGAGAAGGATGATATCTATTAAGGTATCTAACAGAGAAGTCAAAAATGAAAAGCACAGAAAAGCGCCAAACTCTGTTAGGGCTTTAAATGCAAAGCACAATTAAAGCGCAAGCCTTAGAAAGAAGAGCGCTACAAAAACAAAGAAAAATATACATGTACTGCAAGAACATCTAACTAACAAACAACAACATACCCGGTGAAATCAAAAGTAAGTGTCCAGGGTAGAGTGTTTTTTTTTTTTTCTACCTTGGGAGGTAGAGAGGCTGTTTCCGGCATGCAAGAACATCTAACTAAAAACACACCCTCAGGTTCAAAATAAGCGTGCACTTAGCCTTTTCAAAATCAAGAAGGAATTAACTTCATTTTTCCATATTTTCCCCTATGTACTCAAGGCAATAAATAAGCAAGGGTCTTATTAATCAAGGGTAATCTAGTCAAAATATCTATTTTTTTCCAGGAGTTAGTTTTTCTCAAAGGGTGTGAAAAAAGCTAAGTAAACACTTAATTTGAACCGGAGGGAGTAATTGTTTTGACAAAAGGATGGAAAATAATAGTTAAGCTATATATTTGAAATAAGAATCATATCACCACAAATCTCAAAGGTTGTCTCAAACTCTAATTTAGGTGGGAGTATAGGACAAGGTAAACATATGTGGACTAGCAGCATGCTCTACCCTGACTTGAATTTTTTTTCTTTCTTTATCGTTAGAGGCCCCAAAGATTGTTTGTTGAAGTGTTCTATTGTTCATACTAAAGACTCGAATGACTACATTGTCTTAACTCAAGTTAAAGCCAAAAGATAATCATAACTAGACCCATCAATTAGATGCTTGAACTGAATAGGAAAGTAAGCTTGTTGACACCTACAATTGAACTTCCACGGTTTACTTTCCTCATTTATTATCCTTAGAGAACCTCAAAGACTATTTGCTGAAGCATTAAAGACACGCACAACTAGATTGTCTTAACCCTAGTAGTTTAAGATGAACATAAAAAGACCTACTCATTAGATGACTTGGAAATGAATTGGAAAGTAAGCTTATTTATACTTACAAATTGAACTTCCACAGTTGAATTGCCAAGTGCAGTGGTAGAAGAAGTTTCCAATTAAAAACTGCTACTGAATTGCTTATTCCATAACTCTTAAGAATCTCATGAGCAGACCGTCTTTTGCAACAGTGAGATAACGACAGCTTTTTCTGCCTCTCCTCAACATTATATGAAAACACTTGTTTCTGCCTCTGTCAACATTATATAAAGACACTTTTTCTACCTCTCCCTCGACATTACATAAAGACAACTTTTCTGCTGCTTTTCCAGAAAATTTGCCATAAGAACAATCGACATTATTCAGTAGCAATGTAAACACTCTCCCTGGTTTACTTAGGATCTGCACTCTTACTTGAACTCAAAGATTAAAGATAAACCACTTTACTAATCATGTAGCATGAAGAAAACTACAAAATGGGGGCCTTGGTTTACACAACCAACCCCCTCCTCCCCAAAAAAATAAAAAAGAAAAGAGAAAACTTCAAAAGGAGGGACAATAATTTCAATTTCAATCTCAATCTATGTCAGATAGGAAAATGCAAATGCATTTGACAGCCTCATGCATTCTTCCCATGATTTCACTGATTTTGGTAAAGGTGAAAACGTTGGATAACAACACCACCATACCCAGTGTAATCCCACAAGTCGGGTCTTGGGAGGGTAGAGTGCATGCAGACCTTACCCCTACCTTGGGAGGTGAAAGAACGTACGGGTTCACCGTTGCCTAGATCACAGCCTGAGAGTTTTACTCAAAACAGTCTAGGGGACCTGGTCCCTAAACTGTTCTCACAGATAATTATGAAAGGTAAATGAGGCAAGATATTTACGTGGAAAACTCCTTTATCAAGGGATTAAAAACCACGACCTACCTCAGTAGGATTTCCAAGACACTAGCACAAATGTAAGATTACAAGTTTTGTCCTTGGAATTAGTTCCTAATTCTACCCATCAAAACCTCTCATTGTAGGTGAATCTAGAAACTAATCTCCCCTCACAGACAACTTGAACTTCCACAGTTTAATCCTCTAGGAGAAGAAGAAGTTTATAAACAATCACTGAATGTATCACTCTTAAGGGCACCCAGACCGAGAATTCAAACCACAAAAGCCAAAGTGTTAACACATTGTTTGAAAACAAGAATCAAGAAAATACCTGTCAACATTATCATAAGAATGTAGGTTTACAATTTATAAACAAAGAAACAAAGAATCAACAACCTAAGGACTTAAAGCATCTTCAATTCAGGGATCTGTCCTTTGGCTTCAGGCTTTCTTGAGGATACCTTGATAGGGGTGGCAAAGATTGAGAAAAATATGTCTTTTTGATTTACAAGTGCTGTAGTCAAACTAATACCCAAAATTGTATATATATGAGACCAATGTAGAGAACATGTGAGAAATAAAATAAAATAATATTGACTTCTCAAGGGCCCTTAGTTTCCATCTCACATACAAGAGTCTAATGCAGATAGAAAATGCAAGCATTTGACAGCCACTGATTTCACTGATTTTGGTAAAGGACTGATGGAGGACCACCTTGGATCGTTTGTCAATTATCAAAACTATGAGATGCTAGAGCTCATCGGGAGGTAAGGTGAAAAGTTGGATGCTATTCCAAAATAGAGGGTTGAAGTAATAGCAGGTAAATCTTGTTGGATTTGCACGATGAAAGGCAGCATTGTTATGGAAAAATGTTAATGCGTTTGAAAGGTATGACAACTTCCCCAAGGAAGTCAATTGATTTCAATGAAAACAAAGATTTGTCCAATTGTACCGCTCAGCAAACATGACATGCCGTCAACCTTATTAGGAATGAAGAGGCACATAGACTCAACATGGAAAAATGCAGTAGACCACACTAATAGCACTATCAACAAACCATAACACAAGGTATTCCATGGATAAAGATCCAGGAATCACCTACAAATGGAACGTTATTTGGGGATCAAGCAGCCAAGGTGTGAGGAAGTGTGAAAATTTCGGCATTCTTTTATATCTCTTGGCTGCCATATAAGGGCATCACTATATAGCATCTTAGCAAATCAAGCATATTGACAAGCATTCAGTGCTCCTTGGATCATCATTTAACCGTCATTCACAAATGGACCATTATTTGTATTGAAGTGTGTGACCATCTCATCTAAAAGCTTAAGGTGTTAGAGAGAGCACACTTTTAATATTTAATTATATTCTCAACAATCTACAGGTAATGCCTATTTTTTTCATGGTCAAGAGGTGATTATTCTTGAGGAAATATGGACAACGGTAGTCTCTTGGGATCAGATGAGTAATACCATATAAAGTGTGTGACCATCCCATCTAAAAACTTAAGTTGTTAGAGAGAGCACACTTTTAATAATTAATTATATTCTCAACAATCTGCTTTAATGAACATTCGAGAGGGAGAAATTGAGATCTGTATGTGAGTAGAAATTGTAAAGAACCTCTGGCTCTAATGGACCACGATTATTGAACATTTGTGACCAGCAAACTGGAGCAAACCCCAAATTGGATATTGGATTAAAATGCGTCCAAATGGGACGAAATGGCTAGTGAGGATCCATATAACTAACTCCAACTAACTTAAATTTGAAGTGCAGCGTTGTAGAGAAAACATGGGAGGCTGAAAAGAAGCAGAAACACGCGTTCAAAGCAGAATGTAACAACGGAGAAATAGAAAGAGATGAGTGTCATTATAATCTTTCCTCCCCAGGATCTAAGTTTTTGATCAATAGTGTGATTTGTAGTACATAGAGGACCTTCTGCCTATCTGGTATTGAGTTTTCTATATATGCATTTTTATTTTTTATTTTTTTTCACTATATATGCACTACAGAAAGGCTAATTAGCTTGCACCTTTTAATGCAGTAATTTGAATTAACAAGAAGTAATTAACAAAAGAGAGAGAACGAGGACAGTTTCCTTATAGAGAAAATTGACCTATTTATCACCCAAAGCCAAAGAAAAAGGGCAGAACCATGAATAATGTTTTCCAAGACCAATTATCGTAAGAGAATTAGAACGAGGCCCTTTCAGCTTTTCCCAAATTTGGAGATTGAAACTGCTATGATCAAACGTAACTCAAGAAGTTATATCAGAATCCTAGCAGGCCTTTACTGACCTTCAACAAAGAAAACAGAAAAACTCCTTACACAGAGAGCATTCCACACCATCAATGACACATCACAAATGGGCTTATACCACCAGAAAGAAACAAAACGGAACATCAATGGAATATTCTTTGATCTTTATCATGTGAATTTCCTGAAAGGAAACGTGGTAACTTTGCAGAATAAACATAGTGTTGCCTGTTTCATTTCACGTGATCTTAGAAAGAGATCTGAACAAAGATGTGTATCTCATAGGTCAGAAAGCTCCTATACAAAGATGATCCTTTTTCCTCATCTGAACAAAGATGGTGCCTCATAGGCAACAACTATGTAAGTACTTATCAACCACTAAAATTCTTTCCTTATCTGAGGCAATATGAATCAACAATTTATAAACTTAAAATGTGACATAGTATCGTATCCTAAAGGTCATAAGAAAATATAGTAGTCCTTGTGACTTTGTTTTTGCAACCAAAAAAATTGTTTCACACAAAGATTTACTGAAAATCGGCACCATTATACAATTAACACGGAATGCAATCAGTAAACATCTTGAACACCCAACAAAATTTCATTGACATTCTTTTTTTACTGGGTTTTATTACAGTTCATTCAAAATGAAGAGAAAAACAGATCAGTACAAACATAACCTTATTTTGTTCATTTATTATTCACATACATTAGTGCTTGACTTTTAGTTGTTTTTTCCATTTAAGCATATACGTTTAGAATAAATTCTAAAAAAGTGTCTTATATCTTGTTTACACCCCAATTACGCTAGAAAGAAATTGCCTATCAACAAAATGCTAGAAAGGAACTGTAATTATCTGGAAAATGAAGTATAACGTTTCATGCTTTTTGTTTGCTTTAAGAAAAATGAGAGAGGGTGTTCGTCAGAAATTTTGTAAACAAATTAAAGAAGGCAGGAGATGAAAAGGAAGGTTTTAACTCCCTACTACATTATGAAAGCTGTCTGCTTGACGAACCTTTTCGCATGGTGTAACGTGATTACGTGCTTATGTAAATAACTCCGAAGTGTTTTGGACTTGCTCCCTAAATTTGTGCTAGGAGAACTGTGATTCTGTACAGGAGCTAATCTTATTTTTTTTAACTCATTTGCATCCTCTGGATGGTCTATGAATGGGATAATTTTGCCGAAAAACGAAAAGGAAGGTTTCATTTATAAGAGGAACAAAAAAAGGAAAGATCTCATTCTATTGAAAGGGAGGAGTCGAAAAGAAAGCTTTTAATATAATCTATAATGTAACTGACTGAACAAATAAAAGGTTAAAAGATCACTTTTAGCTATTGAAAGGATGGATGCATCACTTAAGAATCCACCTTTGCAAGAAGATCTGCATACTATCTGGCAATAAGCCCCTGTAGATTTCCCTATTAACTTTTTGGATTTGTCAGCTCATTTGCTTTAGCACGTTTGTGTATCAAAGCTGACTCTTTCCCCCTCTGCATCTTCTTGATGTCTATAACTGAAATTCATTGGATACAAGTATCACTATTCTGATGCATGCATTTAACATATCATATTAAATGCTTATAACATAAACTTCCAACTAAAGGGGAAGACAGATGTGTAAGGGTAGCTGATCTGAAAATGAGGACACCAAACAACGCGGCAAAAGAAGCAAACTAGTGAAATAGGAAATGCAAATGTATAAAGTTTGGTCACCTAATCTATCGAGAAGTTTTGCCAAAGGAAAAAAAGGGAAGAAAGGAAAAAAAAAAAAAAAAAAAAAAAAAAGGTGACATTTTCAGTCAGAGACTTGCAGGTATATGCATGTGTATGTGAGAGAACAAAATTAAAATTGGATTATTGAATTTAGATTTGATGCACCGAAAGAAAATTAAAGGGCGCAAGAGTAACTCCACATGGGAAAAGCTAAATGAAGGTGGTTTGCTCTAGCATCTATAGCTATCCAGCATGTCACAACGATCTAAGTTTTACTTCTGATGCTAATATTTCACTCTCAATCAGACAGAATTGTAACCGATGAGATGCCAACTGTAAAAGTTGCACCCTCAGTTTTCATTCTCACATTCATAATCTAGAAACAACAAAATTGTTGATCATGTCAACTTTACAAGCAGCATTCTAAATCATCAAATGACTTGCCATGAATGAGAAGTGAGGTGAATGAAGCTTACCTGTCAGACAAATCACTTGGATCAGGAACAATCTTGTGGCTCTGAAATACATTCAATAAGTCATGCAAATAAAGACAAGTACAGAACAAACAAGTAGAGAAGGGAAGGGAAAAGATAAGCCTGGCAGGAACCCACAGGAACTGATGCATTGTCATCTTCAACTAGTTCCCAGCGTTCATTTGTAAGGTTTAGCATTTCTTGTTCACCATCTTCATAGATCACCTTAGAATATCATGAAAACCATAAATGACAAAACATTACCAAGACATAGAAAACTGCTTGACAAATCAACTCCAATTTAGATTCAGACAACCTGTGAAAATGTAGACTGACACCAGCCTATTAACATATGAGGAGCATCAACCAGCAATTAAGGGAGTATGATTACATAAAGCAGTTTAAGTCAACTAATATACAAGAAAAATAATGTTTATACAGCCATACTAAATCTTTACCATGTGCTTCTTCTTTGAATGGTCAAACAAAGTGATACGTCCTCCATAGAACCTACAGAATGTGAATGCGACATGATATAACATTTGAACTAAAAAATAAACTTCATTAGAACTAAACAAATAATGTGTCCAAAAAATATACAAAAAGGATAATAAGCAGCTAAGTGCTCAAAAGTCTGCCTGTATGGATTCTTATTTTTGGGGCACTGACTTTTTGTTGTAAGTATGATTCTGTTTTCTTTTGTCTAAGCAGTTGGAAAAGTGCGGGGAAAAGAAATAGTGATGAAGATTGGTGGCAGGTCATCCCTGCTTGTATATGGTGGGTAGTCTGGAAAGAAAGGAATTCAAGATATTTTGAGGATACTAGCAGTTCCATTCAGAAAATCAGGATGAATTGTCTTAGTTTGTTCTTTTTTTGGCGTAAACAGAATTTGTAGGGGGATATAGGAGATTTGGTAGATTTAATTGGCAATGTATAAGTGTTTAGCTTTTGAATAGGGGCACTGACTTTTTGCTGTAAGTACGATTCTGTAAAGTTCTTAACTTAACATTTTTTAGGTGTTATGGTTAATATGATGCATCAGCATCAGTTATGATGTAATCAAAAAAAAAGAAAATCAAAAAAATTACCACCAAAAATCTTTTTGCGCAACGATACTACTACATCTCTAATATGATGTAATAACTGACCCAAGCACCAACAAGATATATCTGCTTAATGATGTCCTTTAACTTGTCATATTTTACCTTAAGAAAGGCCCCTATTGGTTGAACGTCAGATTTGAAACAGATATTCCCATACTAAAAACCTTTTCTTTTCATTTGGGTGGAGGGTGGGGAAGAGGGGAGAAGAGAAAAGAACCACAATTTTCTATTTAAAACATAAAGAATCAGCTGCACCGTTATCTTTCTCAAATATAACCTATAATGTTAGGCCCTCAAAATACTATGTTTTTGAGAATATAAGCATTCAATGGGTGGAATTAAGCTTGAAAGTGGAACCCAGGAATCACTACTTGCATAGTTCGACTCGTCAGATCTACCTTTTTCAGCGTTTAGTCAAACATTGTTAACATGCAGGCGTACCACCTCCCCCTTCTCTACGACAAGTCATCAACCCAGGGTTTCTGCCAAGAGTTTAGATGCCCTTGAGTCCTTATGTCTGGACTACAACAAGTACTTGTATTTAATTTTTATAGCAAGAAACTTTAAGAATACAGTTGACCATACTATTCCCTCTTCTTTGCCCTGTCCAGTTAACAGTATCATCTTCATGATTCACACAGAGCTAAGTTCTTTATACAATATTCCAGTTATCTAGTTCCTATCATTTAAATTTAAAAGTGTTTACCTACTTCTGCAATTGACAGCATAACTGATGCTGATGCATATGTATTATCCATACTCAGAAAATTATGACAGAGCAATTCATTCAGAATTATTCAGATGAAAAAATTTCTACTCATTCGGTGAAAGAGCAAGTCAACATTTAAAACTTTTAACAGGAATAGCAGAAGCTTGACTGCATAATAATTAATTCAGTGAAATCACATACGCTTGATCAAGTGGCCACCAAACCCTTACTCTGCAGCCAACCAGCTCCTTGCCATGCTCGCTGACAACCTTATCCACAGAATCCTAAGGAAAAGATGATAGAGATGCTCATAAATCTAGAAAGCAAACACTGATACATGCAGAGACGAGGTGGAAGCATCGACAAGTATCCACATCAGATTCCTTATTGGTCAAAAGTCTTTTCTCTTCAGTTACAACTGATAACTTTTTTATAAAATTTCATGACATCAGGACTGTAGCACATGTAGAGGACAGTCACATTGAAGATAGAAAAAAGAAAATATCCTCTTCTCTTAAGCGAAATAGACAAAAGCAAAACTAGTTTTCAGCACATAAATAACCTCATTGGCAAATTTAATGGAACATTCACTTTGGTGAACACTTAATGAAGGTTGTCTAAATCTCATTAACTATAAGTTAACTCTAATTAATGATAGTAAATGTTTACCTCTTTTTGTGAAAGCGAGTTGTTCCTTTTACGTTGTTCTTTAGAGATATTGGGGAAGTTGCTTTGCTTGGTGATTGAGAGAGAACCCAATGCCTGCATTCAATTTTCGTACATAATAAGCCTAAAACTAAGGGTAGAAAATAAATACTATACCTGAATCCACATAACTTCCAAACGAGAACATTTCCTTTTCCTACCTTATTGAAGAACGTCTAATGTTATTAACTGTAAGCCAGCTCTAATTAGTAATAATAAATGCTTACCTCCTCTTGTGATAGGGATTTCTTCCTTTTACGTTGTTTTTTAGACGTTTTGAAGAAGTTGCTTTTCTTGGTGATTGAAACAGAACCCAATGCCTGCAAAACTCAATTTATGTACATAATAGGTCTAAAACTAATTAAGGGGTATAACAAACACTTTACTTGAATCCACATAATATTCCAAAAAAAGTACGTTCACTTTAGTAATCACTTACTGAAGGTAGTCTACGATCATTAACGATAACCAGCTCTAATTAAAGATAACAGATGTTTACCTCTTCTTGTGATAGCGAGCTCTTCCTTTTACGTTGTTCTTCAGAGGTTTTGGGGAAGTTGCTTTCTTTGGCCTGCAGAACTCAACAACGTACATAATAAGTCCAGACAAAGGGGTAAATTAAATACTTTACTTGAATCGACATAACTTTCAAAACAAGAACATTCACATTAGTAACCACTTATTGAAGGTTGCCTAATATCATTAGATAAGCCAGCTCTAATTAATGATACTGTAATAAATGTTTACCTCTGGCGAGTTCTTCCTTTTACGTTGTTCTTTAGAGGTTTTGGCAAAGTTGCTTTCTTTGGTGATTGAGAAGACAGACCCCAATGCCTGTACAATTCGATTTATGTACATAATAAGTCCAGAACTAAGGGGCAGAATAAATACTTCACTTAAATACACAACTTCCTAAACGAATTCAGCCAATTGACGCAACCGTTTGATTTACCTCAGCTCCAGATTCCGGTACTGATGACCGCCATCTTTTATCATGGTAGCTGGCAGGTACATTTTTCTTTTCGTCTTTTTCATGTTTCTTTTCTAATGCCTCAAAGACACCAAATTCTTCTGAAGCAACCAATGTAGGTTGCGAGACTTTTTTCTTGGTTATAGCTCCTGGTGAATCTCTTGCTGAAATTGATGAAAATTGTGCACCATCATTCTGACCTATTTTGTCATTTTTCTCCTTTTGGCGTCTCTTTATATTAGTCATTATTGGAGTCTTCTCCTCACCACATGAAGAATACAATCCAGTGGAGATTGCACATTTAGGTGAACAGCTACTTCTCTTTTTAGTATTTTTCCAACAACCCTTCAAGCGAATACGGCCTTTTGATCTCCTTTCTCCACTTAACCAGGCATGTTCATATCCTTCCTCTGGTTTATTAAAAAAATTAGGTTTCCAACCTCTTTTCTTTGAAGCTTGAGTAGCTTCCAGATCTAGTTCTTTTGTGGCTGCCTTGATCAAACCCAAGTTTTCAGGTGGGGAAGACTTCCTTGATTCTTTACTTTTCTGCTGCTTCATTGCATCTCCGTGTTCTGATTCTTTTAAAGTTGTATCCGTCTCTAGAACGACGTCATCGACCTTATGCTCGGGATCATCTTTCCCTGGCAAGTGAGATGGTTGATCTAAGAATGAAGCAACTCTCTCAGGTGCAGAATGTGGTGCAAGCTCACTAGGGTCATCATTTGTGGGCGTCTTGGAAGATCCAGGTAAGGGTGGACAAACTTTGCCACCATAACTAGCATTGTGGGAAAGCTTTTCAGAGTCATTATTGACCAGCGTCTTAAAGGAATCGTCCACAGATCGCACAGAAATTACAACAGAGCCATTTGATGCAGCAACTTTAAAATCAGTGTCTGGAAGCATGGAAGTTTCTTCCGTGGGTGGCCTAACATCGTCAAAGCCAGCAACTTTATGACAAAGCTCTTCAGGACCATTTTCCACCTGTGATTTTGATGCTCCATTCACAAATTGATCACTTTCTTCCTGCCCAGATTTTGGAAGAAACATTATAGCATTCTGACAAGTGCGTAGCAAAGGAAGAATTTACATCATTACTACAAATCCAGAATAAACATCACCTATAATCTGTGAAGCTACCTTTACTTATCACCTTTAGATCAACAACTAATCAGCAGAATAAGAAGAACATCTGACTATCTCATAAAGGAGCTTAAGTTTTATCTTTCTCAAGCTAGTCTAAAAATGAGGACAGCTTGGTGGAAAATAACAAGTATACACATTCCTGAGTTTATAATAGAAAAAAGAACCTAAGAGAAACATCACCGGATAAGTTCTTGTTCACGTCTTCCGATGAAGTAAAGGTAACTTCACAGATTATAGGTGATAATAAATGGCGGAAAAGGTAATTTAGCTACTCTTACATAGTAGTAATACGCCAAAGCTCAAGATCTAGATGTTACTACCATATTCCTTTCTTGTTAGACTATTTTCTAGTCTACTCTCGTATTAAGGATATGGATTTCAAAGCAGGCCAAGTTCCTTTAAAGTTGTGAAATAAGTGCATGGGAAAATATTATTAAGATGTGCAACTGTTGTATTACATTGAGTCCTATATATATATATATCTATATTCTACGCAGTACATAATGCACAGTGTTCAATGGGGACACTTAGTAGAATACTATATAAATGAACTATCTAACAAAAGTCAACTGTGAAGATAAGTAGGATGAGTTCAGCAGCAACTGGATAATTGATGTAGGAGAGTTTCAACATCTAATCTCAGCGTCAGTGCTCTTAATTTCACTAGGAACATGCAATCAAGGTTATAAAAACTCCGTAGCACATTGTGTGGTAGCATGATCCATGATAAATACTCGCAGCTGATGCTACAGATTGCCTTCAAGGCATAAACAACGAGGATCCAAGTCATCATATTTGAATGGTCAAACATGTCATTATTTCCTTTATCAGAATTTTGCTTTCTTCTTCTAATTTTTTGATAGTTAATTCGTATTTCTTTCTCTTCCCGCCTCTTTATCTAAGATTATTAGATCATCTGTTTTTCATGATCGGCTGATTAAGCACTGATCCTAGACATATTTCAGCATTCCTTTTCCAAGGTTCACAACATATGCCAGTTTTGTATTACTCCTCCGGAACACCTAAGCTGAGAAATCAGAACATAACCAAGAAAAGAGGATAAGTTTGACAGAATACAGAACTTGAAAGTCATAGCAGAGATGGTCTACCACAAAATGAACATTGCATGTTTATCTGCTTCCATTTCTTTGGTGGGGTGGGAACTCCATTCTTTGTAAGTTAGAAAAGAAAGGGAAAAGCAGAGAATTATACAACTAAACAATCATGTATTTTACAAATAATTTCAGCAATTAGTTTGAATATCAGATGGACCCACTGTAGTTTTACTTTTAATTACCTCTCTCATTATTAATTCAAGAACTTCCGAATAGTTGTTAGTGGAAATGCGGAGGGACCTCACTGCTGCTGGAAGATATGGATGAAGTTTGACAGCACTTTCTTGAAGAACTCTCTCTCCCAGCAGATAGGAACGAGGTGAAACATTCTGAAACAAAGACGACGTCATTAAAAATAATGAGAAAGATGCATCAAAGATAAATGAATAAAGTTGTAGAGAAAAAGCAATACCTGGTTTTCCTTGTTAACACTACTTATGAGGATGTTCAGAAGCTGAATTGGAATTCCTTCAATACTCTCTTTTATTATCATGCTCATTATTTCCGCGATGTTCATGAATACATGATCAGGGTGGTCCGGCCTTAAAATGGGACAAGAGACAAAACCATTGTCAGCCATTTCCCAGAAGAAAAAAAAGGCATCCTGAGAAACTGGTAGTCTATGAACTTTATGAGAGAAAAAAAAAAAAAAACATATCCGGTAGTCTTTGGAATGCTATTTACCTTAGCATCTAAGTTCATTTATGCTGCATCCAATATAAGAATGTAGGACGGTGAATATTCTGCTAAAACTGCCATATACTCCGTCCATCCCATTTGCGATAACAGTGTTTGATTGGGTACAAACTTTAGGCTTAATACATTTGATAGCCACTTAACTTGCCAGTAAATTCCATTTAGACACTCGAACTACGACGTGTTCCAATTGAGCACCTAAACACGTGATAAAGTGTTCCTATTAGACACTTTTGGTTCAAATTTTGGAAAACTTTTACGCGTGTTCTCAAATGCACATTACATAGATACGTTAACCACTTAAAATATGCCACCTCCTTTAATTATACGCATTCGCCTCAGTAAGTCGTAAAACCCAAGGCATTTTCTTATTGAGGCTGAAGTATATAATCAAAGGAAATGACATATTTTGTGTGCTAAACTTAACTACCTAATAGACGCCTGAGAACATGCGCAAAAGTTTTTCCAAGATTTGAACCAAGAGTGTCTAACAGGAGAACTTTATCATGTGTTCAAGTGCTCAATTGGAAGAAGTCATAGTTCGAGTGTCTAAATGAAAATTTGCTAGCAAGTTCAAGGGGGTGTCAATGTATTAAGCCCAAATTTATGATAAATTAGTGATAGCGGAAATATATCTAATTAATAGTCAGATTTCAAATTTGAATAGTCACAAACATTGAATGTTTAGAAGTTGTAAAGTTGCATAGAATAATATTTGCCGGTTGTTGAGAAAATTCAGAAAAATTGAGTGGACGAGAAGCCTATATACTAAGGGAGGGAAGATAACAGTACTGATATCAACTCTCCATATACCCAAATGTTTTATATTTATTGTCTATACTTAATATGCATGTAAGTGTTTCAACAGTTTGGAGAAGATCATTAGAGATTTTTTTATTGAAAGGGAAAGAATGGCAATAGGAACTTCACCTAGTAGAGTGGAAGAAGATTATGGTTCCCACATGCGAGGGGGCAGGAATTCGGAGACTATCCACCTATAATACAACGCCTTTAGTAAGTTGTGGAGATTTTCTCCGGAGTAGAATGCTCATGCTTCATGGAGAAAGGATATATCGACTAAATATGGATTAGTATAGTTTTCTGGTTGAGGGGTAAATTCATTTGGAAGTGACTTCTCTTCATCATGAGACTGATCAAAGCTGCTGAAATTGTACTTGATTGGTGCCAGCAATGAGACACAGTTTCTCCCACTCCTGGTCTTTCAGCCTTTACTTCCTTTCTTTTTTTACTTTTCAAGTCTACCGACCTTTTCTTTATGATCGAGAAATTCGTCTGGAGCCAACGCTTTGGGCAAACCGCAACCTTCTAACTCGGGGATGATGGACCCACTCCTCTACCCTTCTCCACTTAAAGACTGGATTTAGTTCGCTTGGGGCAGGGCTCAAACTTGTGACCCACGAAACGAGTCCCTCAACTGATTCCTATTGAGCTAATCCCTAGGGGCTTAAGTCTACCAATTTTTTTATCCACAAATACCAACATCCCAACTTTATTCATGTTGCCTAAATAGAGAAGAGAAAATCAACACTGTAATTCGCCGCTGTTCTTTTCCACGTTTCCACTCCCATTTTACTAGCTTACATGTTCAAAGCCCAAATCAGTTAAAATAGAACAATTTATATTCAAAAAAGTGAAGTGCTTGGTCTCAGCAGGAGCAATCTTTCAAGGACATGAGACTGCTGAGGTGCCCATATAAAAGTTCTCCTAAGACAGAAATTGACCAAGACAAAACTCTAAGCCAAGTAGCTAACTAAAATATACTGAACCCCAAGACAGCAGTAGTCACAAGCAATTGCTCATCTCATTCATGAAGGTTGACTTTTTGCAGTTTAGTATTTCATTGTCCCAGTGCACAAAAAAATAAATGAAAATGAGAAAAAGGGAAAAGTAATACTTTAACTTGTGGCAAGGACAGAGCACACATTATATTACCAGAAACAAATAAAACTAAAACATAAAATAGCAGCAAAGTTACACCCATGTGTCGGGTTCAATCCCTCTTTCCGTTAGAAAAGTTATGAATGAATAGCATAATTGGAGATATACCTTATACTATTCAGAAACTGTTGAAACATCTGAACAACCAAGGCATCTAACTCGAGATCCCACATTAGCACGCACGTTCGGTACTTCGCAAGAACTCCAATAATTGAAACAGCCTTTGAATAACACCGACCATCCAAGCAAGACAATTTCCCAAACGCCAACACTGCAAGCTCAAAAAAGTCCTGTCCACCAATTGAGCAAGAAACAAAACTGTGAGTATGTGTAAATACTATTCATGCACCCAAGAAAATCACAGATGCATAACTACTACAGAATCTAAATTCTGAACTGTCAGTTACAAAGCAAAACAGCCTAGTTAGAAGAGAGACTAACAACCAGCCTTGACTTCCAATTTGGGCAAAGAAGGCTGTATGAGTTGTGCTTGCCTTAATTCTGCTATCATCATATGGTTGCTCTGGAGCTGTAATTCTCATGATCTCACTGATGCAAGATGCAACTGACACCTTCACTTCTAAGTCAGGATGCCGTAGAAGTCCATCTGCAACTAGTGCTTCCATTGCAGGTCGAATAGCATCTAGAGCCGATGCAGGGGGAACTTGCGCCACCCTTAACAGAAGATGCTCTAAATTCTGAAAATTACATACCAAAAAGAAATGATTGAACAATGTCAAATACATGGAAATGCTATCTGGACACATGAAGGCTAGATCATGAGATCTTGTAGAAAATAAAGAAATAGATAAAGTTCTAAACTACGTCACTAGGTCAAACATCTCCCTCTCTCCCTCTCCGCAGTTTTATGTCCTTTCATTCAACAGGAAGCCTGATTATGTCCTATACACAACAAGAAGTAAAAGAAACATATACAGATAATTGAACTACCAGGAAAAGTGAATAAGCTATGCCAAATAAAAATCTTAATCTATGATGCAACTTAAGTTCAAGCACAAGTTCCTTCAGAATGGATCAAGTTCCTTCAGAATAAACATGATTCAAGATGGATCATGTTGACTGATCCTTCTTCCACAGTTACATGCAAGGGACATGTTGATAATAGTAGATATCACAATCTGTCCAGCTGCCAGGTAGATGATAACTTTTTCCCTTAAAAGAAAGAACAAACAACAAAAAGTTCAAAAACTTAAGAATCATTCAACGTAGTACTATATTCATTGAAGGACAAGGTATCACATTTGTCTCCTGTATAAGCCTAAAAACTTCCTTAGGGTGAATGTCTAACCCCACAATCCCAAATCTACACAGACGTGGGATAAAAATTACAAGTGAAAGAATGTTCTTGTACTATTTTGAGAAGCTAGGTTGACAGCTTTTTTGCCTGTCTTGGTTCACCAAAAATTCAAGCATATATTATTAGGTGTGGTAGAGATCTCAGCCTTCTAAATATTACTGAATTCATAACTACTTTAGAGAAACCATAAAATAAATCAAACATTGTGTTAAACATGGCAAAATTCCACTTACCCTTTTGCTTAAAGAGGATATATATACCCACGCATGGCATGAAATGGATGATCTATAGCTGGAGGAAAATAAAAATTAGAGGTATGTAGCACAAACAAGTTCGAGAGCTGAGACGCAATCACAAAACTTAAGTGTTTGCACCTTCTTTTACTCATGAGGACTTTTTGGCCATTGTCTTCTCCAAGCAATCATATAATTCCTAGAACATCAATCAACCTATGTATCCATTCCGCTATTTCGCCCCTATTCAGAGATACATCTAATCAACCGACGGCATCTGTTATTTGGACTTTGACCCCTCTATGCTAAGCGAAGCAAACATGGAGCTTTTAATTACTAGAATGTCTTTAAAAAGAAATAGACCTCTTAGAGGAGATGATCTTTCACTAGGGATGCTTATCAGAATTTCACCTGATGCAAACCATAATCAATCTACATTACATACAATGAAAAGGGTCATTTTTTAACAAGATGGAAATCAAACCCTTACTAATAAAGAGAAAATTCAGGTAGTAAACCAACTAAACTACTAAAATTTTCAAAAGAAGAGTAACCAATAACTCAATCATTTCATCCTAGGATTAATTAAAAATTGTTAACCTGAAACAAATTTCAAACCAGTTTAGGAAGTCAGTTATAAAGAAATTAAACAAGTTACAAAAAACATACATTTGCATAGGTTTAAACAGATGGAAAGAGAAAAGAAAAGGGTTCTCACATCAAGTTTTTCCAGAAGCTCCTCTTTAGAAGATGTGGGATGCTGAAGCAGCTCATTCCCAGCTTCAACAAGTCTTTGGTTGCGTTCCTCCCACTCATTTACAGAAGCACCAGCCAAAGCAGACATTTTCTTTTCTCACAGCACACACAGAACAAGAACAGCCACTGGAATTTTAGAAACCAAGTCTCAAAAACCCAAGAAAGAAAAATCGCTAGAGAGAGAGCAAAGGGAAAAACGGAAGTGCAAATAGACCCAAAAGCTGACGCTAGTACTATTTAGTATACAAAGAGAGAAAAAGAGGGGTTATATGAAAGATGGAACGCATGCAGCAAAGGCTAGCACATCTGTCAATGAGTCTTTCAAAACCCACAAAAGTATCAAAACCAAATTACTAACGTTTTGTGCTGGTGTGGTACAATTTCAACGTGACTTAGTAGGACTGAGGTTGTCATTACTCTAACTACGTAAATTTTCAGATTTGCCCTCTTAAAATTGAGTTTCAATTAAGGGAATTTGCTTCCAAGGGTGTACTAATAAATGTTTTGCTTACATTACATTACAGTAATCTGTACAGATTCACTTCCCAACTGCCCTTTTTTGTTGTTTAACTTCATCTTTCCTCCCTATTTAATCTTGGGCGCTTCTGCTACGAACGAATACAGACACCCAAAGATCAAAGAAGTACTAGTACTATCAAGATTATGATTAACAATAAAAAGCTATCAGTCTTTAGACTTTATACCTTCTTATTAAGGTTTTCTAAATATCGTACTAGTATTTTGAAACTTGAATGAGTAATGTTTATGCTAGCAATTATCAAATTTAGGACTTATACGAGATTCTCCTATAATCTATCTCTGGCTATCAGAAATAGAAATACATTTGCAGTGGGTCTTGCACTGGATGTCCAAGTCAGGAACTTATTAAGTTCGAGATTAAATTTATACCGCCAACCCAATATAATACAAATTTAATTTCAAACTTAATTCTGAATATTCCATCATATCTTATTAAATTTGGGATTATTTTATCCCGCTTTTGAGGTGGGATAAATTAGTCCAAAAATTATAAGCCCCGGACTATAATTCCTAATAATTTAGTCTGCGAACCAAACGATTTGAAATAAAAGATTTTTTTTACAAAAACAGAACAACAAAGGAAAAACTGAGTAAATCAATTCTGTCGCCCCTTAGAACCTAGGGGGGACCCACGTATTAAAAGGTTCAGGAACAAAGCCTCGGGTCCTGTCCAGACTAGAGACAAATTCAGTTAGGCGGGTTACCCACTGATTTGAGGTTAGAGCATGTATAAAAAAAATTTAAAAAAGGAAAAAGTAAAAGTAGACACGCATATATGATAAACCGACTGATAAAGATTGCAAATATATTACTCACGTGGACGTACACATAAGTTGCCTTTCTTGTAAACAGTGTTTTCACGAACAGGTGGAAAGACCACTTAGCGGATTGCGTTGCCGTGTTCTATCTCCTTAGCGGCTGCCCACTTGATGACCATGTTATACATTGGCTTTAAGGTCATACTGTTGTAGAAACTCAACACTGTTGCATATGACCTTGAGCTAGGAAGCTCTCGTGGATTTGCACTAGAATAGACAGTTGGCTGTAAAATCACTCTACTTTGTAAAGATGGCATCAGATACAGGTGCAGACAGCAAATAAGAGTCCCTAGGCCATATCATGGGCCCTGCAGATCAGCAAATTATTAGAAATGATTGGTCCAAACATATAAGATCGATCCTAAACTGAAATAAGTAAATAAGCTAGAACTTATAGGCAGCAAATGAGTGTTAGCTCTTTATATCAAACATAGAATATACTGTACTATGTAAGAAATGTACTAGTTAACTTTTAATTTTACATCCCTGAGCTATACAAGGTCGATAAGCATTATCTCCACAGGTTTGGTCCCCTAACTCGCTGAGCCTCCTTGTAGCAGTTCCGTTCTAAATAGATAAATGTCATTTCTTTATAGCTTCTTATATTTAAGACAATAGTAATATTTGTTTTAGTCACTGGTGTAGTTAAATCAGCTTTTCTGCTAATATTATTCACAATTCCTATACTTTTCAGCATAATAAATCCTTGTCCTACAAAGACAATCAAGGAAACCTTAAAGCTGAAAAAAGCTTTAACCTTCTGTACAAAAGACAAACTTGTATGGATAAGATCAATCAAAAGGCTTGAAGAAGCCCGCTGCAGAAACTCACATAGAACATTGCACTATAGAAAACTTCTTCTTTAAATGCAGAGCAGAAAAGTAGGGAATCCTTTCCCAAAGTTAGACGTAGAAAATAAATGGAAGATATAGAGCACGAGTAAGTCATCTTCACATACATGATATTAGCTCGACATTTGTTTATGGTCATGTTATCATGCAAATATACAAAAGTTATATACAGGTTAATTTATCATTTCTAGTTACATTTTAAATCAAGGCAGATTCATCCATCTTCCTGAGCATCCATATAAAGGTTAAATGTCAAAGCCAGAGCTATTCATTTGCATATACTACATATTGCATCAGTACAAAGCTATTACTTTCAGTGGTAATGCTCTTACTGCACACTTTGTTAACAAGTAACAGGGCAGATACTCAAAAGCACTCAAACATTACACTTTTACTCAAAATCTTCAAACTTTGACTGAAGGATCCAATGTGAGAGGGAAGTACATGGGAAAGATGGGTGAGCTTGACTAAGAGTGCAGAAACCTTAAATGATTTAATGGTCAGACGAACAAACATAATCTTAAAAAATATATGCATAAAGGGGGGCTAGACATTATCATCAAACAAGAACCAGACAGAGCTAATGTTTCCCTACAACATCTCCAATATCAGTGGGCTCAGGTAGAAGTTTTTGAGATACCTACTGATCCAACTTCAATACAATGGGCACAGCTTTTAAAGGATAGTAATTAAAGACTTCTAAAGCACATATACCAACCTTAGAGGAAGCTTGACCTTTGACAAATGTGATAATAAGGTAGAACCATCCACCAGACACCACATAATAGCACCCCTTGCACCATATATACTATGCGAGAGTAATTTAAGCAGCCCCCAAAAAAAATCATGAGATGTCAATATTTTTTCTTAAAGTAGCAAAACTACACAACATACTTTACCCAAAATGACTCCTCTCCAGCTGAGAGTACTAACCTAACCTACCTCACACGTCACAAATCACAAGCAACAGCGTTATTTTAACTGTCCACAGGTTCTCTTCATCATAGAAGAACAGTTTCAGCCTTTCAGGCTTCAGAAGAAGCCATAACAAGTTTCCAAAGTCAAATGAACTGAACAAAATTAGAAAGAAAAAACTTAAGTTTATTAGAATAAACAGTTCTCATCTAAGAGTATTTCTAACTTTACCTCACAAGTCACAACGACAGCTTTATTTCAAAGGTCCACTGATTTTCTTCGCCATGGAAGAACAGTTTCAGCCCTCAGAAGAAGCCATAATTAACAAGTTTCAAAAGTCAAACTGACTGAGCAATTTAGAAAGAAAAAAAAAAAAAAAAGTTTATTTGAATAAACATGCTCATAAAGTTTATTTGAATAAACATGCTCATACAACATATGACGTGGTTGAGAAGCTACCACAGTATACAGATAAGAAAGTAATATATTAACCTACAAAGGTCGCATAACAAACCTATCTGTCCCATCAGATAATAATTTGTGAGTTGTGACCATGATCTTTGTCCCTGCACAATTTAGAAACAGTTAGTGTGACTACTAACAGCAATAAATCCAGCTTAAGTAACAGATCACAACTAAATAATCACATGATCGAGGGACTACTTCTCCAGAAGTTTAGAATATCTGCAATATCAACTGGAAATCCTCAGTCAGTTTACCTTCCCGTTCTTTAAATAACAAGATATGGAAGTATGGCAGACTGGCACTATGCGTTACTGATATAGGAACTGTGTTAGGCGCCGGCATAATGATAGTTAAAAGATGTTGAAGCGAGTCTGGCTATGGTGGCGCGGAACCCTAGCAATGAATGGCGAATATATATATTCATGAGATGAGTAACAAGTGAGAACGATTTGGAGCGAAGATGAATAGATGATAGACAAGTTTGGGGAGTAGTGCTTTTATATGGAAAACTTTCGATTGAATGGCGGGAACGCCAAGCTTTTAGATCCCACTCCCCCGACTTTATGCGTATCAAACTTGTTACTAGTACTTAGTAGTAACTGAAAAATCAATAAATAGATTGGTTTTAATAAAACTCTTTAGATTGGGAATAACTACTACCAATTTCGGATCCACGCTCGCTCACAGGCTCTTTATCTCCTTTAAGGGAATTCTTAGATGGTGTAACTAATACTATTTATTTGGTATTTATCGTTAGTAGCTATATTTTAAAATAATTACAATACATAGCTAACATTGAATAGCTAATTATAATTCGCATCAAATCTGAGTTTATTATAATTCTTCCTCCTCCACCATCTTCATTTTTCAGATCTTAGTATTTCCTCCTAGCTCCATCGTCTTTGCCGTCGATCACGGCAGCGGACTTCGCCGTTGATAGCGGTGGGAAAGAAATGGTTGACAGTGACAACGACATCGTTGCCGGATCTGAGTATATTTCTCAAATACAATGTATTTCTCAGATCTGAGTATTTATCATTGTTGTTGCTTGAGATGTATTTGTTTTTGCGTTGAATACATCGAAAGAAATGGTTTCTGGTTGGATCCTTACAGGACGATGGCGCCGTTGTCGGTGATGGAAAAATCTCCGACGGTGTATTTAAGATCTGAGTGTATTTTTTTTCTTGTACAGTATCTCAAATCTGAGAGTTTTTTTTTTTCTTGTATCTCAGATCTGCATGTATTTCAGTGTATTCGTTATTTGTTTAGTGTAAAACAGTGTGTTTCTTTATGTATTTTTCACTTGTATTTCGAAGAAGATTTTTTTTTTTTTTGTATACAAATAAATACAATGAATTTTGAATACAGTTGAATATCCTTGTATTTTTTTGCATTTATGTTGTTTGAATACAACGAAATTTAAATACAATAAGTTGAATACAGTGTAAAAGTAGTTACGAATGAATACATCCGAATTAAATACAGCGAAATATAGCCGAATTTAAATACACGTTATTGTAGTTACGAAATGTAATTAGCAAAAATATAGCTATGCCTAAAAAAAAAAAGTCATTTGCGTAAGTTGCCCATCTTTTAATGTAAAAGGTTTAAAGTTCAAATTTCACTGGTAATAATGCGTAGCATCTTTTTCCTTTTCTTCATCTCCCCTAGTGTTTTAAAAGTCAGTTTCAGGGCTCGCCCAGGGGCGGGGCACTGGCAAAACGCCCCGGGGCTCACGTGCGGGGCTTAGTTCCTGTGAGGCTTACGTCTCAAGCGCCTGACTGTACGCCTTAAACACGCCTAACGCCCAACACTCGGGGCTTGCCTAACAGTTCTTACACAAATTATATGTTAAATTTCTTAATTAGAATCGTTGACCCTTATAATTCTTTAACAAATAAATGATACTTAATTGTTTTTCATCTATAGAAATACGAAGATTGGGTGAAACTTGAATAACAAGTCATAGTATTGCATACATTTGAGAATAGGGTGAATATCACTTTATATTTCTTTTAAAAATACATAACCGAATTGTACATTTTTAACTGTCATTGGTCTTTTGTTCTATGTATCAAAATTATCATATTTTATTATTTCGCTATTTGAAAGTGATTTTATTTTTATTCATGAAGGAGTTACGTTTTAATTATAATATTGAGATAAAATGAATAGTATGATAGCAATATTGTTTTAAGAAATTGTGATTTTTTCATTGTTTGAAAGTTAAGGTGTTATAGTTGATTTGCATTTCATAATAGCTTTTATTTCATTGTATTGTTTATACTTGTAAAATTATATTATAGTATATAATTACAAGTTGTAAGTGACGTATAATGGATTACTTTGATTAGTTTTTTCTGTGGATCAAGCAATATATATATATATATATATACACACATTTTTTTTATGTAATTTTACCTATTTAAAAGTATTTATTGTAATTATATTATTTTATGAAATATTAAAAATTAAATACCTATGGGGCTTACGCCCCGTGCCTCGGGGCTTACGCCTCGCTGAGGATTATGTAAAACACCCCGCCTTATGCCCCCACCTTTTAAAACACTGATCTCCCCTCCCCCTAATATTATAAACATATTTTTAAAATGACATAGTTTTTTTAAAGTGCTTTTTTACTGCTAACCTCTGGGTTCGCATGTAACTTGGGTCTGTAACTAAAGAATGTAGGGTTAACACGTGGACTGTAATTAGGGGTGTTAAATTGGCAGATTAAATTGAATTTAGGTAGGTTAAAATGGGTTGAGTTAATGAATAAGGGATAGGGAAAAGGGTCAAAAATACTCCTCTACTTTGAGAAAGGGGCTAAAAATATATCCTCCATTACGAATGTGGGTCAAAAATGCCCCTCATGTCATTAAAGTTTTCAAATATACCCATGTCTTAACGAAACTCCCTAAATCCCCCAAAATAATTCAATTTCGTTTTTAAACCCGCTTCATAATTTGACCTGGCCCAACTAAAGAATAACATTGTATACAGTAAAAACAGGATCAACTTGTGTCCGATGGGAACCGGAGTAAAAGATAGAGCCGAGGGGTGACGAACACATTCAACTCTGCCTCAACATCGAGGGTATTTTACCAGACACGGAGAATCCAAGCCTAAAGAGCACACTCAATATAGGTTCGGATAATCAGTTATGGAGCAGGCCACGCGTCATCTAACCGTTCCGCCATTTACGCTGACAACAGTACGGGTGTCAGACCGTACAAACGCAGCCTTATCCATTTTAGGATTTTTCTAGAAAAGCTTTTTCTACATTGTACTAGGGCCCACCTACTGTTACCTATAAATAGAGGGCTATCTCTTCCTTTTTTTAGGTTAGCTTTTCACTATTCAACATATTGTAATCAGCAAAGTGACATAAATATTTCCTCAAATATTTTGGCTCAGTTAAAAGAAGCTTCTTCCAGACCGGACCAATTCGCAACATTTGTCAACTCCTCTTCTCTAGTTTCCATTGCTATTATTTGCTAATACATATCATTACTTATTCGTTAGTATCCTATATTATAATTAAATCTATCCACATATCCTTTCCGCCACTTACAAATTTAATTGTTATCCACTATTCGGGGGTAAACAAACACATATGATCATCCTATTGCCCCCAATTCTCTCTATCGTTTTCTACTTCTCTTCAGCAACAGTAGGAAGGACTTGTGATGAAAAGAGTAATTATTTCTACTAAGCTTGAGTATTTGAAGAATTGGTCACAGAAGCTTCATATATCATGGTAGGCATGCTGCAAGTTTGGTGATGATATCTCTCATAGTTTAGCTGGTAGACTTTAGTAGTTTAGTTGGACTTTACAGAAAGCAAAATGTACTAGGAGCTGATAGACTTTAAATTAGTTTCTTCTTTAATAAATTCTATAAAGTTGCATTAATTGTAAACTAAATTTCAGAGTTTAACTACAGAACAAATTATAATGTGAATGGTTTCACCCTTTTCTTGTTTCTTATGAGTGATTCTACCCTGCAAACATTACAGTGGTTAACAAATAAAAAAAAATCATGAATCACCCTTGAACCAATCTAATAGGATAGCACAAGATGGGTGCGATTACTGCTAACTAGAAGAAGATGCTTAAAGTAATGAAATTAAAGGGTCAATCTTTGTTAATTCAGAATAAAACGTTTGAGAGAATTGGGGGAATAAGGGGATCGGATGGGTTATTATTTAGTTGGGTGTTAAATAATAGAGCGGTTTTAAAAAATGAAAGGGTTATTTTGGGTGATTTCCGTTAAGGCATGGATATATTTAAAACTTTAATGACGGAAGGGGTATTTTTGACCCAAATTCGCAACGGGAATATTTTTAGTCCTTTTCCCAAAGCAGAGAGGTATTTTTAACCCTTTTTCCCAAAGCAGATGAGTATTTTTAACCTTTTTCCCTAAGGGATAATGACCCATCTAAAATGAGTTAGGTTGAAGTGGGCTAAGAAATGGTCCATAAACCAATCCCTCCTATTCTTGCTAAGTTTTATTTTTTTTATATTTTATTTACGTACCTAATAATTTTTCCTTTATTATGGCAACATAACAATTTTTTATTAAAAATAAATAAATTGACAAGATTTCTCATGTGTTAATTTTTGCATACCAATTCAACATTTAGATGTTGAATTGGAATTGTCAAAATAAACTGAGTTAATAACTGCGTGGATCATGACCTATCCGAACTTGAGCGGGTTAGGCCGATCATATTTTCATGGGCTGATTTTTGACACTGACAAGTGAGAATTTTAACCAATTCAAAAGTAATAACTTAATGTCACATTCTAACTGAATTTGCTTAATTTCAGATTTCCGAAAGTGATTGGAGCGATTGAGGACGAAGTGAATTGTAAAAACTCACAAGCTAAATTCAAGACTGAGCAGAAGAAGTAATGCGATCAGCATTGATGGATTGCGACCGTAATCAATGAAGCAAAAAAGTCAAACCAAGCGGCTGAAAAATGAAGCAGTGCGAATCGAAATTGAAAATTGTGATCGAGCTCTAATTCGTAATTCAATCTATCTATATATCCCAAAACCTTAGAGAGAAGAGAAAAACTGGTGAAAGAGCTGTGATCGTGCTTAAAAGTGCAACTGCACTGGACAACTGTGAATTCAATCTATCTATTGTGATATTAAAGGCACCAAATGCAGTGCCGCTATGTAATTTCAGTGCCAATTTTGAAATAAATTTCGAAGCATTATAAATAACTATTTTTAGGTTCTTTAGATCATCTTTTCGCGATGGCTGATGGAGATTAGGATTTTTGCCACTTTTGAAAGTTTTAAGTTATGATTGGAGGAGATCAAACACTTCCTTTTTTTTTTCTTTTTTTTTCATTTACCTATTTCATTTACTTTGATATGCAAGTTGCTTTAATTTTTAGTATGAGTAGCTAATTTTGCATCTCGTAATCCAACTTTAATATTTGTTTCTTATGGGCTTTTAATATGATGCTGCTTTTTAAATTAGGTTATTTTTATTTAGCCTTTTTCATACTTTGTTTGTGAAGTAATGGTTGTAAATTAATTCATGCTCTATTTGACCTTTTGCTTGAGAAAGAAGAACTATGCCTGGAAATTGTAGCTATAAGATATTATTTTAATTGAAAAATTGGTTAAATTTAATAAAAATGTCAAGACTAGAGATAGGAAAAACATCTCTTGGACTCATAATCAATTGCATATCATGCTACCCTATTTGTCTTGAGAAAGCCAATGGAGTCATTTTGCTCATTAATGGATGTATATTGAGTGAGTCTCTTAGAATTAAGAGTCGGAGCAACCTTAAACAATTTAGGAAAGCTAAACAGATAATACTCATTAGATTTATACCTAAGTGTAGGCTTTAACTATAGGCTTTTCTTTATTAAGTTACAACCTTAATTTAATTCTCTAATTTCAGGTATTCTGATAAATCATGTAAAAGACAACATAACTATTTTATCTCCTCATTTTAAAGCTAAATTAAAAGATATTGAATTTCTTATCAAGGTATTTATTACTTGAACATTATATAAACATTTTATAGATTGAATCTTGACTCTATTTGAGTCATTATATTTGTCACGATTGTCATGTATTGAATTTGAACGAGACATATCAAATTTGAGCGCCCCTAATTGTTAGCATAAATCAAGTCCATGTCATTTGATTGCAACCCTCATTCAAAAGTAGTTGCAAGATTTTTCAACAAACTGATTGTAAATTGTAATTACTTGTAAATTACGTACTTATTTCAACAATTTTTTCTCAAAAGATTGTAAAATTAATAAATGAACATCTACAGCTTATACACAATGTTCCGTGTCGACCGGTTTAATCTTCGTCAACACGTAGAGAACAACCATCCTCTTCCAACCAAAACCAGCCAAGTCATCAAAATTCCACGTGTAGCAACTTCATTTGCTCAGACTCCTCCTCCGACGTGGCATCCCGAGGCTAAAAAGCCTCCTGCATCCAAGCCCAACCCAAATCCCACAAAGGAAAATACAAATCGCTTGGAATTTCACCTCATAATCAAAACATTGTCGGAGCTCCACCAGGGCATCCGTAAAAGAGGTTAATCGTGGCTCCCTCAGGCCCACAACAACATCAAACACTTACTCGAAGGAGATCAGCACCACCATCTACATTGAATCAAGCTGTAGGTTCGGGTCCGAAGCGAATAGTGCTCAAAGAAACATCCGAATCGGAGCTTGATCTTCCATTTTGGCAAAGAACCTGGTTTATATTGCTGTTACTTCTCATGGCCGTTTCCTTTTTTGCCCTCGCTATCTTCCTTTTTCTCTCCCTTGACTCTGATTACACGTCAACACCTGTCTCTGCTGCATCTGAAGGCGTCCAGGTAACGTACTATAATTCCACTTAACTGTTCTCCTTCATGTGAAAGCTTAATAGGCATTGAAATTTGTTCTAATTTTGGCTTTCATCTAAAATATGAGTGTTTGGATCTAAAGTTTAATCCAATGATAATTCGTAGCATTTCTGTTTTAACTATATCGACGATTTTACGATGTCGTAGCACCTAACTGTTTATGTTTTCGTAGGTATTAAAATTTGTTCTAATTTAGGTTTTAATCCTTTATCTTGTCATATGCTGGTATCATAATTCGTCTTAGTTAGCTAGAATATGTGTGCTTGCATCTAAAGTTTAATAGAACCCAATGATAATTCACAGTATTTATGTTTTAGCTCTACGTAATAGTACGCTGCCATAGAACCTTAACATCACCAATCTGTTTATGTTTTCGTAGATTACATATGGATCCGCGATTAAGTTGATGCATGAGAGGACAAAGTTTCGGTTGCATTCCCATGATGTGCCATATGGTTCTGGCAGTGGGCAGCAATCGGTCACTGGATTTCCTGGCGTAGATGATGCTAACAGCTACTGGGTATGTTAGATGATTGTCTTGAAGTGTTATCTTTTTGCATTCTCTTCAAAATGTGTTTAACTTCATTAGTTTTTGGTTGGTTCCAATTGATCTGTGAATTGTGATTTCTCACCAGATGGTTAGGAGTACTGACTCAGCCAAGCAAGGTGATCCTATTAAGAGTGGAAGCATCATCAGGCTGCAACATATGAAGACCAGAAGATGGTTGCATAGCCATTTGCATGCATCTCCCATATCAGGGAATATGGAGGTTCGTAGGCTGGTTTATTTCTCCTTCTCAGTTACATAATGCTTGTCATATATTTTCTTTTTTCTTCTAGATAGTGGATGGTATGTTTATGCATATCAGTTAATCCTTGAACCTTCTTAAATTCGGAGTTATATTTTGGGGTATAAGAAACAATAATGGACAATTTTAGCTATGGTTTACATGTTTCATCTAGCACTTGGTGCTCAAATTATTTACACTGAAAAGGGAATAGTGGAAAGTGGCTATTCTCTTATATACAAGCGTAACATATGTGAGGTTTGTTCCATGATCACCTAGACCTTGTTTGGGAAAGTTCTACCTGCATTTGCCTTAGTTTTAGTCTTTTAGATTCATCAACAAATAGAATATGCCAGTTCACCATTATGGAAAAAAAGGAAACTAAAATATAAGGTGCTTAAATAGTCCGTCTTCATGTTCTTTATTGCTAATCAAAAAAGTAAAAAAAATTCATGCTCATGTAGACCTAGTTGGGGAAATTTCCATCTGCTTTATTGTTTGTTTTAGACTGATCAGAAGATATGATATGACATTTTCTCATAATGGAAAAAGAAAACTAAGGTATGCGATAACAAGTCAATATATCCTTCTTCAAAGTGCTGGAATGATCTTGTTATATGCATTGATTTTGTCTGATCTTTTCTCATGACCTATGCAGCATGGGAAATACTATGAGAACTGCCCTGGGTATGATAGATCCAAAACTTTAAGAATTATAGGGATATGATGAAGTTATGTACACATGTATTTGTTGTTTTATATTGCACTATATATTTACAATCGGAAGAAATATTAAGCACTTGATAACCTTTGGCAAACAAAGTAAGAAGTACTAAGACACATTCTATAGCATTAGGATTGCTGAGTCAGTGCGACTCTTATACGAATAGGCAAAGTGACAATTTACAGTTTGGATGAGTAGCCTTTATCTTCCTTGTAGTGACTCTTCATCATCATCTCTGGCATGTTATGCACTGCTCCTGTCTGTTAGGTCTTCTATGCTTCTCCCAATTTTCTTTTGATTGGTTGGACGAAATTGTGCCCTGAATTGCTATTGTGCCTGTTAGTAGCAATCTAATTTCTCCTCTTTTTGCAGATCCTTTGAAAACTTTACCGCTAAACAGTAGAAATTGTGGTGATGTATCTCAGTTGTTTGTTCACTTGCAATTGTTTTATCCATTTCCATGCATTGATAATCATCAAATGGAACTGTGAAAAGCTATGCTATAAGGCTTTTAGTTGGAGAAGTGCTTGGAACATTCTTCACGGCATACGTAATCGAAATATTGTCTTTTCACTTGAAAATTTATGAGGCAGATACTATTTTAAGGCAGATATTGTTTGACCATGGAATAATCAAATTGACCTCGAACTGCTAGTATCTTTTTGCCGTACTTTGGTTTGGTTTGGCTGGGGTAAAACATTTTGAGGTCCAAAATGGAGAATGCCCTGGATTAATGGTTAGGGAACTATGGAAGTAACAGAAAGGCATCTAGATGAATTCTCATTTTGATGCCAGTATAATTATGATCATGCGTTCACGATTATGTGAACATCTATTTTTTCAAGGAAAGTTTTTCCTATGACTTGAGTGTTGCGTTTTTCCTATAACTTGAGTGTTGCACGTTTCGACTTACCAGAAACCCCATCACCAATCGAAAGTAAACGTTTTCTTTGGTTTACATTGAGATAATGGCCCATATATTGCTTTATGCAAACAATTGCATAGGTTCTATGTTGTGAGTTATGACACTAGGTACATCGTTCTCTATTGAACAACAAAAGGTGTGTGTTCCCTTGTGTTGGTCCCTAACAAGTATTGTTAAATATGCATTTTTTTCCATTCTTAGTAGCATCATCAAATCTGTGTGTTACATTTTCTGGTTGATGAATGACCAAGATACATTACATTCAGTTGGTGTTAACACTGAATATAGGTTTTCTATTATGCAAATGTGTTTAGGTTTTCTATTATGCAAATGTGTTCATGATGGATATGATTTTAACTCCTAATTTTCCGAAGTTACATATGAATTTTGGCAATAAATAATCGTAGTTTGCTACTGTTGGGTAGCAAATTGGCAGATTGTTACTTATAAATAAAATTGGCACCTCAGTTCACCGCAAAAGTCCCTCTCATGGTTGAGTTAAAAGATTAGAATGTTAGTTTGAAGGATGCTAACAATTTTGGTTCACCTGATCAATATCATTGAAGGCCACAACATTAGGACACACCATGTTATATTTTTCCAATCAAAAGTTTGGAATTTTAGTTCACACAAGGGGCGGATGATGGCTGCAAGCAAAAGACAACAGGTTTATGTGCTCTTATTTTTTCGGTTGGGAATAGGGTTGGCTGTGCTGCTATTATTTTAGATGCCTCTCTCTGTTCTTGCGATTTAGTCACTTTAAACTGCAGTTTTCTGATGTCTCAATAACATCCTTGGTTGTAATATCAACTGCTGTTGAATGTTGGTTTCTCTGATATTTTCCAGCTGAAATTAATTGGTGGACAATTTTGCAGGTGAGCTGCTTCGGTGATGACAATGAATCTGATACTGGGGACTATTGGAGGTAAGGCTGGATCAGTCTTTTGGATACAATCTGACAGGTGCTGCCTTCTTGTAGTAACCACCATCACCTCTTTGTTTGATCTGTTCTTTTCTCTCCCCTTGGTAGACTTGAAATTGAGGGCAGTGGAAAAACTTGGAGGCAAGACCAAAGAATCAGGCTTCAACATGTGGATACTGGAGGTTATCTCCACAGTCATGACAAGAAATACACCCGAATTGCTGGAGGTCAGCAAGAGGTGAGCTTAAGATTGTACTGGCATCGTGATAGTTCCAAATGTGATATCCTGTGTTCTGCTACTTTGATAGCCTTAAAATCTCCATATATGCATGTTGCAGGTTTGCGGGGTTAGAGAAAAACGTCCAGATAATGTTTGGTTGGCAGCAGAGGGTGTCTACTTCCCAGTTACTGAAAGCAAGTAAAGATTGTTGACGGCGTGAGTTCTCTGGATCACATACAATTTTCGTTTGCTCTTCACCTCATATTGGAGATGGCTCTGAGTACCGCATCTTTGTCCATGGTCATCATCAATTAATAGAAGTATTTTCTAACAGCATTGTAGCTGAATTTTATCTGTAGAGACAGGCTAATTAATAGTGTACCAAACCTTTACTAGTACTTTCTGCTGTTGTTAGCATTTTCACCGTTGCAAATGGTAACAATTGAGTGATACTTCTTCTCTGCTCGGTTTCTTTGTTACTTCCCTCGGCTGAGAGTGATTCTGGGTCAATTATTAGAAAGAGTTTAAACCTCATCTTCCCAAAAAAAAAAAAACATGTCCATATTTTGATTCTGACACCCCCAAACTTGCACTGCTAATCAGGTCCACTGACCTGTGTTGGGAATTGTTAAAGATAATATAATCTGTTAAGAAATCACACAAAGCTGCAAAGCATGCCTCAAGTGTTTATGACGTATCATGCTACACATTAAACAATCAAAGGAGGACCAAGAAGAGCTTTTCACCCCTTCTGGAAAACAAAGTAATTTGTTAATTCCAGCTACAAATAAAGCAAATCACATAGAGAGAATACATGAAGGCTGAACACCAACCAACCTTGAAAATAAATAAGCATTAAAATAAAACAGGTAGAGAGAACGCCATTCTTAGTCATGAATTTTAAGTGATAACGGAGATTTGCCAGACTTCATAGCTCTTACTCTGGGTCTGGAATAGTGCATAAACTATTGTTGAGAGTTGGCCGAGACAAAATAGAACTTGCATTTTATGGAAGTAGTCAGCTTGTTTGACTGGAGAACAGCTCTTGGCAAAGTTTGTGTTAAATTCTAATTCGCAGAAAAAATTCAGGCTAATTAGGCATTAGAGAAGCGAGGCTTTTGTAATTAGTCATTTGGATTATAAGAAATATTGATTTTAACTTCCTAAATGTCATTTACTAGTTTCAAAAAAAAAAATGTCATTTACTATTAGAGCACAACATTGAGCTATTGTCCCAAAACACTCCCATCCAAGACCATTGATTCCATTGCTGTTGCTGCTAACAAGAGAAGCATAAGTAGTATATAATTTGCACGGAATAAACGGTGTCAAGTTTAGGGTGCTCTCGAAGAATTCTATCTTACCATTATCTTTCAGGAGTTGCAATTGACTGGTTCAATATATCGTTTCTTTCGCAATTGATTGGTTCAATATATCATTTCTTTCGCAATTGACTATTGTTTCTCATCTGTGACCCTTCTCGTCCAAAATTGCTAACTTTACAAGATATTATATGCTCTTATTAACAGCTAGTGAATAGGTCCGCGCGAATAATAAAATACCTCATTAAAATTTATAATTTTTTTTTTATAATGATATTAAAATATTACAATTGTTTAAGACTTTAAAAATTGCAATCACTTTTTATTTTTCAAACTAATGAATTAGATTAGTGAAAAGCGTTTCTCTGACTTTGATTTTTGTATTAATAAAATATTGGTAAAGATAAAACTTATTTTCATTAAAAATTATTGCGTTAGTGCTAAATTTTTGTAATTTTCTCACTTTCTCCTTGTTTAAAATCTAATTCAAGTTAGAAAAGCAAAACGAAAATGAAAGAAGAATAAAATAACAAAATCGGATCCATCTACCCCAAATCTTCTAAATGAAATAACTTTTATTTTACCTACCTTTTCTCTCTATTTTTGTGTGCCTTTGTTGTTATATGTTTTCTTTATTTTTAGCTCTCACACTTCTCTGCCTAGTTATTTTCCTAAAATGATTTAGGTATTCCATTTTTTAATTTCTTCTCCTTTGATTCTTTTTAACTATTCATTACCAGCCACTTTTTCGATATAAGATAACATATTTTTTTTCGATATAAGATAACATATTTTTTCTTCAAAATCATCAAATTATACCAAATTGCGGAAAATTCAAAGAGGTATGTTATTCTATTTAAAAATTTATCCTAAATCATCAAATTATAACAAATTGCGGAAAATTCAAAGAGGTATGTTCATTCTTTTTGAAAATTTATCTTAAAAAATCAAAATACAAATTCACAAGAAAAGAATGGCCTAGGAGATATATAATCTATAGGAGCTTAGGTTTTGCATGAGCTACATCTATATATGGACAATTATTATTCTAATCTCATATATAAAAAGTTCTTACTCGGTTCAATTTCACTTTATATTTCGAATTGCTAAAAATTTCACATTATTTTTTGTCGTTCCTACTTCTCCTCCTCTTTGGTATCTTCCTCACCATTTATTTCCTTGCTATCTTCTTCCATTCATAACTTCTTGTCTGGATAAATAAATAAAATCACAGATTTAATTTTTCAAATATTTCCTAATTGAAAAAAATTGTTTCAAGGTATTCTATTATGGTAAGCAAAATCATCCAAATAAATCTATCCGGCAGAGAGTAAAATGGCGCATTTTGCATACAAGAAATAAATTTGATACCCACCCATTTCAAACAATGATACAAGATAAGATTCCAAAATAAACTAAGACACCCAACGATGAGAAAAAGAGTTTAAAAGAATAGATTAAGTAAACTGTACATATAACACAGGGAAATGTATGTTTTAACATCTCATGAAAGAAACAAAAAGGCTACCAGTAAAACACCACAAGGAGGACGTGCACCAAGCAGTATATAATTTTCTAGATCATATAGCAGCATTTCAATATTTATTTTGGAAAGAAAAAAAAATCAATAATAGACTAATAAATTTATATACATGATCCTGGTTATGTGATAAAAAAATCATACCTTGCAGAGGGTTTAAGACAAAGCCCCCATCATTAACAAAAGAAATATTCAAAGCATAGAGATGATAAGTGACCCAACTCGAACTCGAGTCTGGATACTTAGAATTAAACTTGCACACCCTAAATAATCTCAAAATATTAAAAGAGAAAAGTACTCAACTTTGTGAAAATATCAATATCTTATAGAATAATCTCAGAATCAAATTATATACAATAGAAGAACAAAAACCGCATAAGAAAACTATAAATCTGGAACGAAAATTACCCTCCATATCAATCTTAGCGGGGAAGAGTCCATCTGGTAAAGATGCTTTAAGTCCTAATATAGAGGTGGAGTAAACAATTGTGACCTTTGGGGAAAAAAACTGAAAGCAATGATAAATTTCTTAAATGAAAAAACTTCGTCATTTTAGAAAGAAAATAACTGTACGTTTGCAACTTTAATACCACAATCATTTAAAGGTTGTAACTGTTCATGTTCATTAGTCTAAATAGACTTTTAGACTTTCTAGTACAACGTAAAATCTGAGGAAAGCTTTTGCACATTGCTTAGCATCTCCAAAATTAAGTTTAATGCTTGTAAAATCTGAGGAGGCTTTTGCACATAGCTTGCATCTTTAAAATTAAGTTTAATACTTTTACTAATAAATTTAATATAAAGTAATCACAATAGCTATTCCTATTCCACTTAGACACTTTTTTCAGAAGTGATGACACATCCAACTGTAAAAGCCCAATTTTTAATGGTCAAAACTGTTAGTGAATTTACAATTAAAATGAGTTGAGTCTTTAAATGATTATCCGATGGTTGGTTTGCTCAGGTCTAAGTGAATGAATGAACTCCTTTCAAGTGTTTAAATATTTTATTTTATTTTAACGTACTAATAAATTTAATATAAAGTAATCACAATAGATAGAAAGTGATGACAAATAATGTTATTAAATGGTGAGAATGGGTGGAGGGATAAATAATATTTTATTTTATTGTAGTAAAATAGAGAAATGAAGAGGAAAAGGTTTATAAATTATATATATATTATATATAAATATAGAGAGATTTCTATTCCTCTTTCTTTCTCCCAATTTTTTTTTTTTCTAATCATTCGACACTTCATGTGCAGTTTA
The DNA here is from genome assembly GCF_029784015.1 of Lycium ferocissimum. Classification (NCBI taxonomy): domain Eukaryota; kingdom Viridiplantae; phylum Streptophyta; class Magnoliopsida; order Solanales; family Solanaceae; genus Lycium; species Lycium ferocissimum. The sequence continues at coordinate 5,814,959 of NC_081346.1, read as the reverse complement.
TAATGTTGTCTACTAAAAGAGGTGCGTTGCATGTTCCTCAGTGACCAATCTTTCCCTTCAATGATTTTGGATTATAAACTTATTCGTCAAACAAGGGCACACTAATATCGCCAAAGATAAAAAAAAGTGATGGCTCACTGATAGCGTACATTAAAAAAATATTATAACAGCTTTTAAGACATGTAATTTAAATTGTTTTTAATTAATGATTAAGACAGAACTATTTGTGTCAAAAAATTTATCATAACCCTTGAAGAAGGGTAATTGTATATGGTGAAGGATGCAATAAGATTTGAACTTTTTTTTTACTATATTTATCGATTTGCTCCATTATGTGGTTATTATTATCATTAGAACTTGTGTTTATGGTGAAGGATGCAATAAGATTTAAACTTCTTTTTACTTATCTATCGAATTGCTCCATTATGTGGTTACTATTATTATTAGAACGTGTATTTATTTAGTAAATACCCACAATTCACCTTTTTCTCTTCCTCCTACATAAAACCACATTTGAGACTCTTCATTCCTCAAAAACCCCAAAACAATCAAAAGCCGAAAAAAGTCATTAAAAAAATTAAAAAAATAGAGAAAAAAAAGAAAAATAAAAAATAAAAACCAAAAACCCTTCAACCCCAAAAGAAAGAATTAAAAGAGAAAAAATATCTTAACGAGAAAAATAAAATAAAAAGGGAACCATTAACAACCACCCAACAAGTTGTCCCTTTATTATTAACAAATAAAATTCCTTCAATTTTTTGTTTCCACAGAATATTCCAAAATACAAAAACCAAAAAAATTAGTTCGAAAAAGCATTTATAAATGTGTTGTTTTAGACTTTTGAGAAAGTGGACAAGAAGGGAGGGCCCCATCTCTTTTTCTCCCTCTAGAGTATAGCATAACCTTATTTTTTTTTTTAAAAAAAAAAAAAAAAAAAAGCAAAAACAAAAAAACAAAAAAGAAAATCAAAAACAAAAAAGGTCTTTCGATTTTGCCCTAGAAAATTCATATTCATATCCCTCTTCGCCTCCTCACATCGGTTCTATTCAAACCCTAATCTTTCAAATCTCTCTCTCTCCATTTATTTATATACGTTTCAATCATCGATTTATGGTTGAAAGTTCCAATCTTTATTTATAGAAATAGAAAGGTAAGTTTCGAAGGATCTATCGGTTATTATATGTGAATTTGTTGTTTATTTGGGCTAATTTTGTTAATTTCTTCTCATTTTTGCAGATCTAAGGGATTCAAAGAGATCCGTATTTATTCCGGCGATTCGTCGGAATTGTTGAGGGTAATTTGGTCATTTCATTGAAAAATGTCGATTTTGTCGAAAACAGATTCGATTCACATTAGAGAGGTTTGGATTGACAATTTGGAAGAAGAATTTGCTTTAATGCGTGAAATTGTTGATGAATTTCCTTACATTGCAATGGATACTGAGTTTCCAGGTGTTGTTATCCGACCGGTTGGGAATTTTAAGAATATTAATGATTATAATTACCAAACCCTAAAGGATAATGTTGATATGTTGAAATTGATTCAGTTAGGGTTGACTTTTTCGGATGAAAATGGTAATTTGCCTAAATGTGGGACTGATAAATATTGTATTTGGCAGTTTAATTTTCGTGAATTCAACCCTAATGACGATGTTTTCGCGAATGATTCGATTGAGTTGTTGCGAGAAAGCGGTATTGATTTTAAGATGAATAATGAAAAGGGAATTGATGCTAAGCGTTTTGGTGAGCTTTTGATGTCGTCGGGGATTGTGTTGAATGATAGTGTGTGTTGGGTTACGTTTCATAGTGGTTATGATTTCGGATATTTGGTAAAGTTGTTGACTTGTCAGGATTTGCCTGATACGCAAGAAGGGTTTTTTACGTTGATCAATGTGTATTTTCCTGTCCTTTTCGATATCAAGCATTTGATGAAGTTTTGCAACAGTCTTCATGGTGGATTGAACAAGCTTGCAGAGCTGTTGGAGGTTGAGAGAGTTGGTATTTGTCATCAGGCGGGTTCAGATAGCTTGCTTACGGCTTGTACGTTTAGGAAGTTGAAAGAACATTTCTTTAGCGGTTCACTGGACAAGTATGCCGGTGTGTTGTATGGTTTAGGTGTTGAAAATGGGCAATGAAAAAAAATTAAAAATTAAAGAAGGATAGATGTTTATTACTTGTGTGTGATGTATGATGCCACATCCAATGTGTACTTTTGTTAAAAAAGGTTTTGTGGTTATTTATAATATCCACCTTATTTTGGTTTGATATGACTCTTTTCTTCCTTCCTTTCTGCTGCTGCTATTAAACATCAATTCGTGCATATTTCCATTTGTCAATGTTATCTTTTCGATGTTAGTGCATATTGTTTTGCTCCAGGATAAGAAAGGTATGATTGCTGAAGCTTTCATATATGGGCGCTAGCTGGTAGCTTCCAGGTTTGTTCTGATTTTTCCCTCTGCTTTTCGACTGAGCTATGGGAGAAGCATATGCAAGGATATAATGTTGTGCATCGAGAAATGCTTTTGTGCTGTTGTACTGCTGTGACGTGTTGATTGGAGTTGGGAAAAAAAGGTGTTGTCCATGACTGTCATCCTCACTTGTGGAATGAAATGATTATCTTCAATCAAGGTTTTCCTTCTAACTGAGGATAAATTTTATGGTGAATAACTGAACATAAATTACAACATCATTACAACCAATAAGAGGCTTCTGTATAGTTACTACGTGTGGGGATTACCTGTAGCCACGTACTTTCGAAAAGATTTTCCCCATTTTAGTAAAGAAAGAAAAGAGAGATTCTCTGGATAATCTCTTCCCTAGTTGCAGTTTAGAACTATCACTCTTGTTCTTGATTCCATCTATTGTTTTAGCACATGGTACATTAGAGTTTTGCAATTTACTTGTCCCGCATATATCATATAGAGGATAACATTGGTTGGCATATTGCATCACTCCGGAAGAACGACGATCTCTGTTTTCTGATTTACAGCTATGCATGCATAATTGGTTTTCATTTTTCCTTTCGGAGGGAGGGAGGAAGAGGTACCTAGGTTCTCTGAGCTATGGCTGTTACATTGTCCTTGCAGTTTTTGTTTGAACTGTTCTGTAGGAAGACTCTCAGTTTGACATATTTAGTTGTCCGCGGTGGTGACAAATAATGCTAATTACAATTACTTCAGATTAAGGACATTTGTTGAGCTGCTGATTCTTTCTGTTGAAAGACCAGTTGATTCTGATGATATTCTTCTGTACTTTGTGGGTTACAACTTACACGGCTTCAAGTGTTTTGGCTGTTGGACTCTTGAATTTGTAGTATGAGTTTGAGAAAAACGTTGAATTAGAGTAAGGGTAAAAGAGAGCGCGGATGTGGAAAGGAGATCATTAACTTGTTTTTTTATTAGTAAAAGTACTACATTGATATACATCAACAAGTGCGTAGCTACATTACAGTGTGTAATGAGCTCAAGAAATCAACCATGGCCTCTATGTTTCTGATTTATGTGTATGAAAAAGCATAGTGGTAAAAAAATTGTTTATTATTATAACACGTCACTTGCAGGTCTTATCTTCTCAACCAAAAGATGTTGGATACTTGCTGCCATGTAGTTTTATTCTACTTTTGCGCAAGCTTGTTATTCAAGTCTTTGTAAACTGGAAATCTCAGATTGAAAACTATTTCGAAATGTCCCAGCCTGCATTGATTAACGAAAAGATTAACTGCTTATTACCTTTCTGATGTAAGATGTTTGCCTCAAATCCCAAAAAGTGGGTTTACTGACTGATATCATGTTAGGACCTGATCCACTGTTGAAGAACTTGTTCGGGTACAGTTGAAGTAAATACTTGGAAGGGTTCAAGACTAGAAGAGCCAATATCTCAAAATTTTCCGTGTGGGCTATCGTGCTTTGATGAGACTGTAAACATTATACCTTGACTAGTAGAGTGATCAGGAGGATAGAAAACTTTATTATGCCACCATCTGATGATTCTCCCTATTTAGTTAACCCGTTTGGGGTGCACGGTTCTGTTAACCTTTGTTATGAATAGCATATGCTTTTAAACAGAATGGTAAAAACGTATGGCAGGTTTCTGTTTGCTAACATACAAATAACAGTCCATTTCTAGGCAAATGTAGTGCTCAGATTTTGGTTTCGCAGACGCAGAAAATATTGGTATAATACTTCATATGATAGGAACTTCTTGGAAATAAGCTCTCTTCCCCCACTGCAGGGACTGAAGCTTCTGTTTGCGTGTGTGCTGAACGACAGACTTCCTAATGGTTTGAGGGGCAAGGATCCTGTTGGCTTGTTTGGTTATGACTATGTTAATGACACATGGGCACAAAGTTCAATTTATTAGTAATTTTATTGGCTGGAATTATTGCAATTGGCCTAACAGAGACTTCTCAGTGAGAAGCATGTACAGTAAAATGCTGTCAGCATAGTCGAATGTTGTCCGGTTCTATTAAAGAAAATACTCTGATAGGCTTTCCTCTTACGGATGTGTTGTGTTCTTTAACTGGGCTTTATACCTTGGATGTGGTCTGGATTGAATAATGGCCGAATTAGTTAAGACTATATTTCTAGGCTTCGAGCTGTATATTTATCTTCTTGTTCTGCTCCACTAGGCCCTTAAGACCGGTGATGTCTTGCAAATAGACAGCACCATCCTCGGCTATACGGGCCAGGGGCGAATTTATGTACAAATTTTGGACACGTGAACTCATGATTTTTCCGCAAAACTAGATATTTTATGTAGATATTTTTTGGAATTGATCTAATATTACTTGATGAGCTACAAAAAAGCTTCATGGTATACTTGGTTAAACGCTCAGTTATTTACTAAGAGGAATAAGGATCAAATCCCCATTTAATACCTTTTTTTCCTTCTCTCTTGAGTGCACTCATGTTTTAAAAAGTTTAGATTCACCTTCTGCGTGTAGCTAACCCATATCCTGAAAAGGAGTGAATTTTTTACTTGGATCGACATGCAAATGCTCTCATCTCACGTACACAAATCAAATAATTGAGAGGATTGTCCTTTGAAGACTTCCTTGGGATTTTCTTAACTGATTGCATTGAGGTGAACACTCTTGGTTATAAGACATTTTCTCCCAATAACATAACTGGCTTTATTATTTTTCTACGTTGGCATTGATCATTTGGGGGGAAGGCAGGGGAATGACGTGGGCTTTAGTAGATGAGTGATCTTTCACCCTTCGAAGTAGGCCAGACACAATTGCATACTTTGAATATTCCCTCGTGAAACCTGCAGAGAATTTCATCTAAACACGCCATGCTGTACACTGGATATAAAGCTGTCATATTTCTAGATACTTGGTATTGGACTATGTATTCTCCTCTCGAAGGACAGAAAATCTGATTGCAGAACAGTTTCAAATAAAATCGAAAGAGACAATTGAACATTTTAAATTACCATTCACAGTCGCATATCAGAGTCGATAATCATATTTTCAACTGCAAACAGTCGAGTCCCACAAAAGGATAATCTCCACTGAGTCGGGATTTTACAGGCATCTTAAAAAACATATAGGGGCTACCTGAACTAGTTTGCAGCAAGACATGTCAACCAACTTGCAAACTTACACATATCTGAATCCCAAAAGTGCATATAGACATCTACCATCAAAAAGTAACTACTCTGGTACATCCCTAAAGTAAGAGCAAGTTTAGATGTAAGCAGGAATCCCATCTGACAACCAGAGAAAGGAGATGAGATAGCACCTAGCTATCATGCCCTCTTGCGTTTTTGCGTCTTCAATTGCTTGAAAATGAAACTGATTACTTCCTTCAGTGTGGCCTTCCTTCCTTCCTTGAAATTCCATAGCTCAGGAACTGCGTACCTACCACTTGGATTGTACTCTATCTCCTTCAGAGCTGCAGTCACCGCATCGCAAATTTCATCCCCCAATTCCTCCTTCAGCTTTCTTATTTCTTCATCATTCTCATCTATCACTCTCTGCATTTGCAGCCAAATGGTCACACTCCAAGCTATCAACACGACATGACAAGGGTTCTCCCACATTCCACCCACATAATATAGAGTACTGGAAGCTTGCACGTTACATTCCACCCACATAATATAGGCACAAGCAAATGTAAATCACTGTCGTTCTATCATGATAAAGAGAAATATTTATATATAATTTTGACTCATGCTGGAATCTGATACCTGTTTCTTCTCCTCATCAAGCTTTTGCTTTTCTCGCACAGTTAAGGCTTCGCGTTTATTCAGTTCTCTGCTCCAAGAATCAAGCTGCTTCTTCTTGCTCTCCAATTCTAGACTCAACATTTCTTGCTCCAGCAGGACCTTCTGTACATGCTCGTGCAAGGCGTTGCATCTTCCCTGATTCTGCACCATGTACACTTTAGTTAAACTCTAGAAACTAGTGGCACTTTGTATTACCCGATGAATATCCAAAAAAGGAGCCTCTCTTAGGAAACAACCTCCCTTTCCCCAATACACTTTTCAAAAAAAAAAAAAAAAAGGAGCCTCTCTTTACCTTGTGATCTTTGTCAAAACAAGGATCTAGAATCACTTTCAAAGCAAATGTAAGATGCTTAAAGTTAGTTACATACTGAATAAAACCATTTTCAAGAGACAAGCTCTAGCAAATCCCTTTCGTCCAAGTAACAAATGAAACAAGCTAAATTTAGAGTAGATGAAATAGAACTGGCACTTTACAATGTCACATCTATACATTCTCACCTATCAGACACGTGGCAGGGCCATCAGATAAGAAACATAAATTTCATATATCATCTGCAGACCAGATAAAACAATTAAAAAGAAAAGGTTTGCAACTGAAGACCTTCAAAGAAAGAACGGTGTAGCATGTCTTTCTCCTCGAGCATCTGACGAAGAGACAGCGTATTGGAATTGAAATTTGTCTGCAGCTCATCCAGATTTTCATTTTTCATGTCAAGTTCATTGGTTAGAGAACTTTTTCAACCAATACTCCTTGTCATCTAGAGATCTTCCATTTGCGGTTTATTCTGATATATTAACGACAACCCCAGTCCAAGGCCAAAAACAGTTCATCTCTTTCAGGTTCTGAAACTCCTGGTGTCACAGCACGTTTAGGTATTGGCTCAGCCTCATTTACTAGGTCTGTTTCAACAGATACTTTACAAGTGCTAAATGGTTTGCCTTCTGTTTAGCATCCTTTCGGGTTAGAAAAACCCTTGCTAACCCCTTTAGCATGATACTGAAGAAGGTCTTTGTACTTGTAGTCTTGTTTTTTTCTTCCCTGCACAGAAGGGACATCTAAGGGACCCGTTTGGACCCTTCATTCTCAGTTTTCTGGTTCTTAATTCTTCATAAGGCTTCTCTTTGAACTCAAAAATCTCAGAATCACTCAAATCTGATTCTTCGCCTGAGCTGCTGCTCATCTAGATTAACAATAAAACAAGAGTTAATTCTAAGGAACGTACATATAGTATAACACAAACAAATATCACGGCAAATCAAGGTAAATCTTAAACAAGCAACTTAGAGGAATTGAGTCATAGCTGAAGATGTTACAAATAGCCTACAGCGCATGTAAAAATCAGTAAATACGCAGAAACTATGGCACAGACAACTAAGAGGACTTGAACCATAGCTGAATATGGTACAAATAGCATGCATAAATCAGTTAACATATAGAAACTTTAAAAGAAGCCGCTTAGAGGACTTGAATCATGGCTGAAGATGTTATAAGTAGCCTACGGCACCAGTAGAAATCAGTTAATATACAGAAACTGCTCTGCTAAACATTGACTGCAACAAAGTACAAAATTTAAAGTATTACCAGTCAACTGAAAAAGAGAAATCACTAGCTTCTGAAGCAATACCACTGAAATACACCATTAAATTATGGAAAATAGATACTACTTGTTGAATATATAAGGGTGTTTTGACTGACACAGTATAATTTCGCGTCATCACCAGACCTACCACTTGATAATTAATGTAGACTGAAGAACAATATTAGAGTAAATATTATGATGTTTCAGGCAAAACCTATCGTTTCCTCAAGTTAATAAAAGAATATTCAGAGGAAAGTTAAAACCAATTTCTGATTTGTAATTTGTTCAATCTCGGAACGATTAAAGTGCACTATTTCCGATTACTCTAATTAAAAAATCCTAACAGTAGTCAGAATTATATTAAAGGATGAATCAAATTTTTTATCTAGTGATCAATGTAGCTCTCTCTACACATGTTAACAAGCTGAAACTCAAAGCTACCCAAGCTGTCAGTGAAAACCGTCCAATTTGCACTTTGATGAGGCATAATAGAATTTACACAACTCTAAACTAGAACCAGAAGACGACAAGGAAGTAAAACAAGTAGATTAAAGATCTGTTTGGAAAATATATCTCAAAATAAAATAAAAGAGGAATTCTATCAGAAGTGTAAAATCTTGTTAAAATATCAAGGGTGGGGTTCATGGTTACTAGACAAACTGATGCATAACCTTAATGAACAGCATGAACTAAACACAACCATAAGCCTCTTGGAGAGGGGGATAAGTTCTATGTGCACTTGAATTTAAATACTTAAAACTGTGGTAAGCAGAAGATTACTGAAGATTGACTTAGAGCCCATTGGCCTCTGCACAATTTTATGCTGAAGAATCAGTTCATAAATACAGGTTTCAAGTCTATACCATGCAATAGATTACTAAGGACCCGTTTGACCATGAGAATTATTCACTTTTTTTTTTGGAAAAATATCTGAAAATCAGCATTTGGCCATGAAAATTCCAATTACAACTTGAAGTTGTATTTGAAATTTGGAAAACACCTAAATTCACTTTTTTCACTTCCACTTTCAGTACATGCCCGTTTGGCCATGAGAATTATTCACTTTTTTCCGAAAAATATCTGAAAGTCAGCATTTGGCCATGAAAATTCCAAAAACAACTTGAAGTTGTATTTGGAATTTGGAAAACACCTAAAACCCTATTTTCACTTTTTTCACTTCCGATACATACCCGTTTCGCCATGAGAATTTTTCACTTTTTCTGGAAATTTTTTTCACTTTATTCGTTTGGCCATGAAGTTGTATTTGGAATTTGAAAAAACACCTAAAAACATGTTTTCACTTTTTTCAATTTCAGTACATTCAAACAACCAAATATTCTTTGCAAAAACTATAACCAAACATAACTCCATTTTCAACTCCAACTTCTAAATTCCAAATAAAGTGAAAAATATTTGGTTTTCATGGACAAACGATTACACAAATTACCAAATATTATTTTGCAAAAAGTATAACCAAACACAGCTCCATCTTCAACTCCGGTGCTCAAAAATTCCAAATAAAGTAAAAAAAAAAAAAAAAACATTTGGTTTCTATGGCCACACGCCTGCTAACATTTGAGTACCGTGTGTTAACTAAAAAGTTATAGCTAAAAGGTTGGTCACATTCTAAAGGACAACCCAAGAAACCCCAGTATTCCAAACACACACAAAAAATGAAATGGAAGCGAAATAACAGGGTGGAATTTATTAAATGACCCTGTACAAAATATACCAGATCGTCTTTGTGTTAATGTCAGAATAACTCATGTATGCAGAGGGTCATCGTAGGGTCATATATCTCTATTCATTAAATGTAAAATCATAAAACCAAATCGCTAATACTGCAAACCCCAAACACCACCACACCCACAGAACTAAGCAAAACGAAGGCAGAAAGAAGGTGTAGACAACAAAAATAACATGCTTCAGCGCGCCAAAGGAAAGAAAAGAAAAGGACACTGTAACAAGGAAGTGGAGAAAGAAGAAGGGTTTTATCTTCTGCATTCTACGAAAGGGAGCGATAAAGTTGAAAACAGAAATGTGTATGGAAATAATATGCTTTGATGGAGTAGAAACAACAAAAACCTAAAACTGATGAGTAGCAAAAGAAGAGTGTCCGTCCTTTTTCTGCTTCACCAAGAAACTGCCTACACTGAAGTTTTGTCCGCTACTGGCGGATGGATGCCACGTGTATAATAGCAAATTCTTCATTGGCGTGCATATCAAATTCTTCATTGGCCTGTTAAAATTATGCCTATATGTTGGTTATTTAATAGTAGTAAATATTAGTATTATCATAGCTGGATTCCTTATCAGTACCCATGTTTTAAGCTCTTCAAACTTCTCTAAATATTCATTGACTGTTCCCTTTTGCTCAATTTTCTTAAACTCCCCTATAAGGTTGAACTTGCCAGTTTCAGCATCCTGAAACCTTTTACAAATTTCTTCAGGCAAAATACCAAGCCTCAGCCTCCCCACTCAAATGCAGGACTGATTCCTCTAACTTTTGCTTTCTATCTGTGATGTTATTGCTAACATTGTATATATAGTAAATTTTGATTTTATAGGTATGTATACACTGTTGACACCCCTTAACACAAGTTGAAGGCTTAGCCAAGAAAAGTCAAGATCATGAAACCTAGGTCACATTTCTACATTTTTTGACACCCCTTGCTCCATCATGTTATTGTAACTAAAGTATCTTTCACATTAACTCAGCCAAGAACAAGGATCTGACCCTGTTGCTCCATCAAAGTAAGGAAACTCCACCCTGGATTGGTAACTGTTATGCTGAGGTCGATGGGATTATCTAACTGCCCTGCACCATTTCTTCTTCTAGATTCTTCCACATGTGAAGACAGTTCCAACCGCCCTTGTTCGATGAGGTTCACCTGGTTCACTACCAAGTATTCCAGCTGTGTTTGTAGCTCCTTGGTGCAGTTTATCCATGACCAAGTCCAGCTTCTTTCCCAAATCATCCAGTTTGGACCCGTTAGAATTGAATTTTCGTGTGGATTCCGCCATGAATGTTTGAAGTTGAGCTTCGATTTTTTTGACCTTTTCTTCTGTAGTTTTTGCTCGTGTTTCTGTGATTGCCATTTCTGTAATTTGCGGTGCCAAGACGTGGCGCTGATACCAATTGCAATGTAATTAGGGTAGAATTATAGGATTTGAGTGAAATTGGGGAATTTTATTAATAATTGTCAATGAGGAAGAAGAGAAGATATATTTATACCAGATTTCTAACTGACTCCTTCTCAATCAGTTGGGCTGATATATATAATTTTCCCTCAATCCAAATCGTGGCCCAACTGTAAAAAGCTGGCCCTTTAACTCTCAGCCGTCGGATGTCCCTTTTAATGAAATGATCCTGGCCCTCCAATTCAGACCATGTGACCTGCACGTGCCTCTCCTTATTCTACCCCACAACGACTACAATTCCCTAAAATCCCCAAATCCACTTCTAAATCCCTAAATCGATTTCTCCCCCAAAAAATTCCCACTTCCATCTCCGGTACATAACATACTCAAACCCTAATCTTTCAAATCGCTCTCTCCATTTATTTATATATGTTTCAATCATCGATTTATTGTTGAAAGTTTCAATCTTTATTTATAGAAAGGTAAGTTTCCAACGATCTATTGGTTATTATATGCGAATTTGTTGTTTATTTGGGCTAATTTTGTTAATTTTCACCTTGTTTTTGCAGATCTAAGGGATTCAAAGAGATCCGTATTTATTCCGGCGATTCGTCGGAATTGTTGAGGGTAATTTGGTCATTTCTTTGAAAAATGTCGATTTATGGTTGAGAGTTTCAATCTTTATTTATAGAAAGGTAAATTTCCAAGGATCTATTGGTTATTATATGTGACTTTGTTTCTATTTGGCCTATTTTTGTTAATTTCACCTTGTTTTTGCAGATCTAAGGGATTCAAAGAGATCCGTATTTATTCCCGCCATTCGTCGGAATTTTGAGGGTAATTTAGTCATTTCATTTAAAAATGTCGATTTTGCCGAAAACTGATTCGATTCACATTAGAGAGGTTTGGAATGACAATCTGGAAGAAGAATTTGCGTTAATGCGTGAAATTGTTGATGAATTTCCTTACATTGCAATGGATACTGAGTTTCCAGGTGTTGTTATCCGACCGGTCGGGAATTTTAAGAATAGAAATGATTATCATTACCAAACCTTAAAGGATAATGTGGATATGTTAAAATTGATTCAGTTAGGGTTGACTTTTTCGGATGAAAATGGTAATTTGCCTAAATGTGGGACTGATAAATATTGTATTTGGCAGTTTAATTTTCGTGAATTCAACCCTAACTTGAGGATGTTTTTGTAATGATTCGATTGAGTTGTTGCGCAAAGCCGTATTGATTTTAAGATGAATAATGAAAAGGAATTGATGCTAAGCGTTTTGGTGAGCTTTTGATGTCGTCGGGGATTGTGTTGAATGATAGTGTGTGTTGGGTTACGTTTCATAGTGGTTATGATTTTGGATACCTGGTAAAGTTGTTGACTTGTCAGGATTTGCCTGATACGCAAGAAGGGTTTTTTACGTTGATCAATTTGTATTTTCCTGTCCTTTTTGATATCAAGCATTTGATGAAGTTTTGCAACAGTCTTCATGGTGGATTGAACAAGCTTGCAGAGCTGTTGGAGGTTGAGAGAGTTGGTATTTGTCATCAGGCGGGTTCAGATAGCTTGCTTACCGCTTGTACGTTTAGGAAGTTGAAAGAACATTTCTTTAGCGGTTCACTGGACAAGTATGCCGGTGTGTTGTATGGTTTAGGTGTTGAAGATGGGCAATGAAAAAAAAAAAAAAAAAAAATTAAAGAATGATAGATGTTTATTACTTGTGTGTGATGTATGATGCCACACATCCAATGTATACTTTTGTTAAAAAAGTTTGTGGTTATTTATAATGTCCACCTTATTTTCGTTTGATACGACTCTTTTCTTCCTTCCTTTCCGCTGCTATTAAACATCAATTCGTGTATATTTCCATTTGTCAGTGTTATCTTTTCGATGTTAGTGCTCATTGTTTTGCTCCAGGATAAGAAAGGTATGATTGCTGAAGCTTTCATATATGGGTGTTAGCTGGTAGCTTCCAGGTTTGTTCTGATTTTTCCCTCTGCTTTTCGATTGAGCTATGGGAGAAGCATATGCAAGGATAGAATGTTGTGCATCGAGTAATACTTTTGTGCTGTTGTGACGTGTTGATTGGAGTTGGGAAAAAATGGTGTTGTCCATGACTGTCATCCTCACTTGTGGAATGAAATGATTATCCTCAATCAAGGTGTTCCTTCTAACTGAGGATAAATTTTATGGTGAATAACTGAACATAAATTACGACATCATATACAACCAATAAGAGGCTCCTGTATAGTTACTACGTGTAGGGATTACGTGTAGCCGTGTACTTTCAAAAAGACTTCCCCCAATTTTAGCAGAGAAAGAAAAGAGAGATTAGGAGAGAGTCTCTGGATAATCTCTTCCCTAGTTGCAGTTTAGAACTATCACTCTTGTTCATGATTCCATCTTATTGTTTTACCACATGTAGCATTAGACTATTGAAATTCACTTGTCCCGCGTAAATCATATAGAGGATAACATTGGTTAGCAACTTAGCATATTGCATCACTCTGGAAGAACGAGGATCTTTGTTTTCTGATTTACAGCTATGTATGCATAATTGGTTTTCCTTTTTCCTTGTATTGCTTGCGGAGTGGCTGTTTGTTCCGAGGAGGGAGGAAGAGGTACCTGGGTTCTCTGAGTTTGTCCTTGCAGTTTTTGTTTGAACTATTACGTAAGAGGACTCTCACTTTGACATATTTAGTTGTCCGCAATGGTGACAAATAATGCTAATTCACAGTTACTTCAGATTAAGGAAGTTCGTTGAGCTGCTGATTCTTTCTGTTGAAAGACCAGTTGATTCAGATGATATTCTTCTGTACTCCGTGGGGTACAAGGCTTTGAGTGTATGTGGCTGTTGGACTCCTGAATTTGTAGTGTGAGTTTGAAAAAAACGTTGAATTAGAGCAAGGGTAATGGACAGCCAGGATGTGGAAAGGAGATCATTAACTTGTTTTTTTATTGGTATAAGTACTTCATTGATATACAGCAACAAGTGCGTAGCTACATTACAGATTGTGTAATGAGCTCAAGAAATCAACAATGGCCTCTATGTTGCTGCTTTGTGTGTATGAAAAAGCATAGTGGCAAAAAAATCCTTAGTTTATTATTATAGCATGTCACTAAGTTTATTATTATTATAGCATGTCACTTACAGGTCTTATCTTGTGAATCAAAAGATCGCATACTTGCTGCCATGTAGTTTTAATCTACTTTTGCGCAAGCTTGTTATTCAAGTCTTGTGAATCAAAGATAAGACCTGATACTTGCTGCCGTGTAGTTTTAATCTACTTTTGCGCGAGCTTGTTATTTAAGTCTTTGTAAACTGGAAATCTCAGATTGAAAACTATTTCCAAATGTCCCATCCTGCGTTGATTAGCGAAAAGACAACTGCTTTTTACCTTTCTGATGTAAGATGTTTGCCTCAAATCCCAAAAAATGGGTTTACTGACTGATATCATGTTTGGACCTGATCCACTATTGAAGAACTTGTTCAGGTACAGTTGAAGTAAATACTTGGAAGGGTTTGAGACTAGAAGAGTCAATATCTCAAAATTTTCCATGGAGGCTTTCGTGGTTTGTTGAGACTGTAAACGTTATACGTTGACTAGTAGAATGATCAGGAGGCTAGAAAACCTGTTTGTGCCACCATTTGATGATTTTCCCTATTTAGTTAACCCGTTTGGGACACAGGGTTCTATTAACCTTTGTTATGAATCAGAATGGTGAAAACGTATTTCAGGTTTCTGTTTGCTAACCTACAGGCTGCAAATAACAGTTCATTTCTAGGCAAATTTAGTGCTCAGTTTTTGGTTTAGCAGACAGAGAAAATATTGGTATAATACTTCATGTGCCACTGCAGGGACTGAAGCTTCTGTTTGCGTCATACATAAACATGGGCGTGTGCTGAACTACAGACTTCCTAATGTTTTGAGGAGCAGGATCCTGTTGGCTTGTTTGGTTATGACATATTTTATGTTAATGTAAATGATAACATGGGCTCAAAGTCCAATTTATTAGTAATTTTATTGACTGGAACCATTGCAATTGGTCTAACAGAGGGTTCACTCTGAAGGTCGGACCCTCCTGTGTTTTATTCTTATTGTCATTAAAACAATGAATACCTCTAAGCTTGGTGGTGTTTTATTAGGCGCTGTAACTCTTGACCATTGATGACTTCTCAGTGAGAAGCATGTACGGTAAAATGCTATCAGCATAGTCAAATGTTGTCCAGTTCTATTAAAGAAAATACTCTGATAGGCTTTCCTCTTACGGATGTGTTGTGTTCTTTAACTGGGCTTTATACCTTGGATGTAGTCTGGGTTGAATAATGGCTGAATTAGTTAAGACTATAGTTCTAGGCTTCTAGCTGTATATTTATCTTACTTGTGCTGCTCCACTAGCCCCTTAAGACTGATGTCTTGCAAATAGACAGCACCATCCTTGGCTATACAGGCCGTGTAGCTAAACCCAAATCCTGAAGAGTGAATATTTTTTACTTGGATCGACATGCAAATGTTCTCATCTCACATACACAAGACAAATAACTGAGAGGATTGTCCTTTGAAGACTTCCTTGGGATTTTCTAGTTAATTGCATTGAGGTGAACACCAGGAACTATAGTGAACACTATTGGTTATAAGACATTTTTCTCCCAATAAAATAACTGGTTTTATTCTCTTTCTCCGTTGGCATTCTTCATTTTGGGGGAAGGCAGTTGAATGACATGGGGTTTAGTAGATGAGTGATCTTTCACCCTTCGAAGTAGGCCACTATTGGTTATAAGACAAAATTGCATACTTTGGATATTCCCACGTGAAACCTGCACAGAATTTCATCTAACACGCCATGCTGTACACTGGATATAGAGCTGTCATATTTCTAGATACTTGGTATTGGACTATGCATTCTCTCTCGAAGGACAGAAAATCTGATTGCAGAACACAGTTTCAAATGAAATCAAATGACAATTGAACATTTTAAAGCACCCTTATCAGCCGCATATAAGAGTCGATAATCATATTTTCAACTGCAAACAGTCAAGCCCCACAAAAGGATAATCTCCACTGAGTCGTGGTTTTACAGGCATCTTAAAAAACATATAGGGGCTACCTGAACTAGTCCTGCAGCAAGACATGCCAACCACATTGCAAACATGCAAATATCTGAATCCCAAAAGTGCATATGTACATCCACTATCAAAAAGTAACTACTCTGGTACATCCCTGAAAGCAGGAATCCCATCTGACAACCAGAGAAAGGAGAGGAGATAGAAAAGCACCTAACTATCATGCCCTCTTGCGTTTTTGCGTCTTCAATTGCTTGAAAATGAAACTGATTACTTCCTTCAGTGTGGCCTTCCTTCCTTCCTTGAAATTCCATAGCTCAGGAACTGCGTACCTACCACTTGGATTGTATTCCTCTATCTCCTTCAGAGCTGCAGTCACCGCATCGCAAATTTCATCCCCCAATTCCTCCTTTAGCTTTCGTATTTCTTCATCATTCTCATCTATTACTCTCTGCATTTGCAGCCTAATGGTCACACTCCAAGCTATCAACACGACATGACAAGGGTTCTCCCCCTCTTTCTTTTGCTTGTTTAATTGCTGTAAAGCAGTATGGATAGTATATTTTTGGGACAAAAATGCAAGTTTTTTTTTTCTTCTGGTAGTATCCAAAATATTTTCATAAAAGATACCGAGCAGTAAACTTCAATTAGGTAAGCAATTTAACCCTCTAGTTATTTTGAGCAGTCAAGGTGACCCTAAACTATTCAAACAAACATTGTAATCATAACATCATTTCTATTAGATTACATAAATGTTACTGTTGTAACAAAATTACATTGATGATTGCAAATGTGATTTTGCGAGGGGCAATTTAGGTATTTTGAGAAGAGAAAACTTAAAAGAAGAATTCTTAACATTATTCTTTCCAAATATTCTTAAAGAAAAAGACGAAGAAGAAGCAGACCTAAGATTTCATAATACAATGCTACTTGGAGATTACCGGTGTCTTTATACTTGGAATATGGGAGAAGAGATCCCATATTTCTCCTAAGGAGGGTTGATCAAGTGACAACCTCCATCTCCAAATATAAGGTTAGGGTATCAAGTCACAGCAGGGAAAGATGTGGGAGAGCTCCACTGTGGCCCTCGTGCAGAGGGGTTCGCGGGGTGTGCTTCACACGTAAATATTATAGGGGTAAAATTGCTTATCTAACTAAGGTTTAAGGAGAGGCAGCACACTTTGCCCTTTAGTGAAGCTCTTCCACATTGACCAGATGCAAATGAGAAAAAAGAATAGACGACCTTGGATACTAAGAGCAAGAGAAGTCCTGAGTCCTTAAACTCAAACTCTTGATGCCATATATAACTCTTTAACAGAAGGAACTAAATTGGCAGAAAAAGGGATACACTGAAATAGCCAAATCAAAGAACAAAAGCCAAATCAAAGAACAAACCTCTACATTTGAATCATCAACCCTGATTGTTTTAAAGGGATGCCAGTCAGGACCTTGTATTTTTGCCTGCCACAGAGAAAGATGTTCTATGGCCTTGATCTCAGCTTCCTGACTTGGAAATATCAGCTTCAATGCATTATGAAAGGCCTTTGAATCAATTTCCCCCATTCTTTTTATCCCAATATGGGCTCGCCCACTGCTCAATATCTCAAGCAATCCCTAAAGAGAGGATTATTGCAAATAACTCAGCATGATAAGTAATACAATGTTACAACAAGAAACTACATCACCATCAAATGCTTGTATGGATTCAACATGTCATAAGGTTTTGACTGCATAAAGTAATTGAAAATCTTACTGCAATTGATACCCAATATCATACCTTTTTCAATGTGCTCCGTGCATCTTGCAACTCATCATTACTTTGGCGTTCCTTCGCAAGGAGAGTCTGGTTTAGGGACTCCATACCATCCATCTCCTCCATTTTATCTTTCAGCTCCTCATTCATCTCCTTAATCTTATTCTGTACAGCTGCATCGTCATTGCCTCCAAGGTGCTTCATAACCTCTAGTTTTCCTTTAAGTTCTGCTATTTCCATTTCCAGCTTTTGCTTGGCATCAATGTCCCGCTCTAGCTCAAGAATCTTTTTCAAGGCTTCCTCCTTCTCCCTCTGGATATATAACATCAACATGAGTAAAGCTCTGTTTACTTTGTGCTAACAACGATAGCAGAAACCCCAACTTGCAGGTTTTGCAAGAACCATATGCAGAAATAGCCTTAATAAATAAATAAATACACGCAAACACATGAAAGAGAGAGAGACATGATTATGAATGACACACCTTTTGTTCTTCAACCAGTCTCAAGACATTCTCATCAGCTTTTCTTTGCTCCACAGAGGCCATTTGAAGTGCTGAATTTCTCACATCATTCTGAATCAACAAAATAAAATTCAACACAGTATAGTTGAAAAGAGTTGGCTTTAGAGGACTGGAAGCTTGCAAGTTACATTCCACCGACATAATATAGGCACAAGCAAATGTAAATCATTGTCGCTCTATCATGATAAAGAGAAATATTTATATATAATTTTGACTCATGCTGGAATCTGATACCTGTTTCTTCTCCTCATCAAGCTTTTGCTTCTCTCTCACAGTTAAAGCTTCGCGTTTATTCAGTTCTCTGCTCCAAGAATCAAGCTGCTTCTTCTTGCTCTCCAATTCTAGACTCAACATTTCTTGCTCCAGCAGGACCTTCTGTACATGCTCACGTGCAAGGCGTTGCATCTTCCTTGATTCTGCACCAAGTACACTTTAGTTAAACTCTAGAAACTAGTGGCACCTTGTATTACCTGATGAATATCCAAAAAAGGAGCCTCTCTTGGGAAACACCCTCCTTTCCCCAATACACTTTTCAAAAAAAAAATTAAAAAAAAATGAGGAGCCTCTCTTTACCTTGTGATGTTTGTCAAATCAAGGATCTAGAATCACCTTACTAGTTTTCAAAGCAAATGTAAGATGCTTAAAGTTAGTTACATACTGAATAAAACCATTTACAACAGACAAGCTCTAGCAAATCCCTTTCGTCCAAGTAACAAATGAAACAAGCTAATTTTAGAGTAGATTAAATAGAACTGGCACTTTACAATGTCACATATATACATTCTCACCTATCAGACACGTGGTAGGGACATCAGATAAGAAACATAAATTTCATATATCATCTGCATACCAGATAAAACAATTAAAAAGAAAAAGTTTGCAACTGAAGACCTTCAAAAAAAGAACGGTGTAGCATGTCTTTCTCCTCAAGCATCTGACGAAGAGACAGTGTATTGGAATTGAATTTTGTCTGCAGCTCATCCAGATTTTCATTTTTCATGTCAAGTTCATTGGTTAGACCCGCTATAACTTCCTTTCTACCCTGTTTTTCTTCTTTAATAAGGTCAGAGATAGTCTTCAGCTCTCCCTTCTCTCGCAAATATTCTCCTATAGCCCCTTCGGCTATATAATCATCTTCTCGAGCAACCCATCCATATAAATTTGGATCAGGGCGACTTCTATGGGATTTCCATTCTTGTTTGCTGCAGTGAGAGGCTTCAAACGACTTCTCAAACTCCATTGCACCCTTAAAACCAGTCCAATCACTATTGAACCTCACAACAGCTTTAGAGACCTTTGCTTGGTTATCACAGAAAAACTTAACTTCCAAAGGCATATACAGGGAGAACTTTTTCAACCAATACTCCTTGTCATCTAGAGATCTTCCATTTGCGGTTTCCTTTGATATATTAACAACAACCCCAGTCCAAGGCCAAACAAACAGTTCATCTCTTTCAGGTTCTGAATGCTCTGGTGTCACAGCACGTTTAGGTATTGGCTCAGCCTCATTTACTAGGTCTGTTTCCAGATACTTTACAAGTGCTAAATGGTTTGCCTTCTGTTTAGCTCTTCGGTTAGAAGAACCCTTGCTAACCCCTTTAGCATGTTGAAGAAGGTCTTTGTACTTGTAGTCTTGTTTTTTCTTCCCTGCACAGAAGGGACATCTCAGGGACCCGTTTGGACCCTTCACTCTCAGTTTTCTGGTTCTTAATTCTTCATAAGGCTTCTCTTTGAACTCAAAAATCTCAGAATCACTCAAATCTGATTCTTCGCCTGAGCTGCTGCTCATCTGAGTTAATAATAAAACAAGAGTTAATTCTAAGTAATGTACATATAGTATAATACAAACAAATATCACGGCAAGAGGAATTGAGTCATAGCTGAAGATGTTACAAATAGCCTACAGCACATGTAAAAATCAGTAAATACACAGAAACTATGGCACGAGCAACTAAGAGGACTTGAACCATAGCTGAATATGGTACAAATAGCATGAATAAATCAGTTAACATATAGAAACTTTAAAAGAAGCAGCTTAGAGGACTTGAATCATAGCTGAAGATGTTATAAGTAGCCTACGGCACCGGTAGAAATCAGTTAATATACAGAAATTGCTGTGCAAAACATTGACTGCAACAAAGTACAAAAATTAAAGTATTACCAGTCAACTGAAAGAGAGAAATCACTAGCTTCTGAAGCAATACCGCTGAAATACACCATTAAATTATGGACAATAGATACTACTTGTTGAATATAAAAGGGTGTTTTAACTGACACAGTACATTTTCGCGACAATTCACCAGACCTACCACTTGATAATTAATGTAGACTGAAGAACAATATTAGAGGAATATATTATGATGTTTCAGGCAAAACCTATCGTTTCCTCAAGTTAATCAAAGAATATTCAGAGGAAAGTTAAAACAAATTTCTGATTTGTAATTTGTTCAATCTCGGAACGATTAAAGTGCACTATTTCCGATTACTCTAATTAAAAAATCCCAACAGTAGTCAGAATTATTTTAAAGACGAATCAAAAAATTTATCTAGTGATCAATGTAGCTCCCAATTGAAGTAGTTGATCCAACACAGTAATGACCTTCAGTAGTGCTTCTTCTCCGCTCTGTACAGTAATAATAGAGGGCAAGCTCGCATTAGCAAGGCAAATTGACTTAACTCTTAAGGGCGGGAGTGAACGATTAAAGTGCACTATTTCCGATTACTCTAATTAAAAAATCCTAACAGTAGTCAGAATTATTTTAAAGATGAATCAAAAAATTTATCTAGTGAGCAATGTAGCTCTCTCTACACATGTTAAGAAGCTGAAACTCAAAGCTACCCAAGCTGTCAGTGAAAACCGTCCAATTTGCCCTTTGATGAGGCATAATAGTATTTACCAAAACTCTAAACTAGAACCAGAAGACGACAAGGAAGTAAAACAAGTAGATTAAAGATCTGTTGGAAAATATATCTCAAAATAAAATAAAAGAAGAGTTCTATCAGAAGTGTAAAATCTTGTAAAAATATCAAAGTTGGGGTAAAACTATTGCATAACCTTAATGAACAGCATGAACTAAACACAACCATAAGCCTCTTGGAGAGGGGGATAAGTTCTTTGTGCACTTGAATTTAAATACTTAAAACTGTGGTAAGGAGAAGATTACTAAATATTGACTTAGAGCCCATTGGCCTCTGTACAATCTTATGCTGTAGAATCAGTTCATAAATACAGGTTTCAAGTCTCTACCATGCAATAGATTACTAGGGGCCCGTTTGGCCATGAGAATTATTCACTTTTTGCTGGAAAAATATCTGAAAAACAGCATTTGGCCAAGAAAATTCCAAAAAAACACCTAAAACCCTGTTTTCACTTCCAGTACATACCCGTTTGGCCATGAGACTTTCACTTTTTCAAGAATTTTTTCACTTTATTTAAAAATCAGCGTCCATGAAGTTGTATTTGGAATCCGAAAAAACACCTAAAACTATGTTTTCACTTTTTTCAATTTCAGTACATCCAAACAACCAAATATTCTTTGCAAAAACTATAACCAAACATTACTCCAACTTCTAAATTCCAAATAAAGTAAAAAAACAATTGGTTTCTATGGCCAAAGACCTACTAACATGTGTTAACAAAAAAGTATTAGCTAAGGGGTTGGTCACATTCTAAAAGACAACACAAGAAAACCAACCCAGTGTTCCAAACACACGCAGACACAAAAAAAAAAGAAATGGAAGCAAAATAACATCTCCGATTAAACGTAAAATCATAAAACCAAATCGCTAATACTCCAAAACCCCAACACCCACAGAACTAAGGCAGAAAAAAAAGGTGTAGACAACAAAAACAACATGTTTCAGCGCCAAAAAAGAAAAGAAAAGAAAACTACATTGAAACAACGGAGTGAAGAAAGAAGACCTCTACGAAAGGGAGCGATAACCTAAAAGTAATGAGTAGCAAAAGAAGAGTGTCGCTTGTTCTGCTTCACAAAGAAACTGCCTCCACTAAAGTTTTGTCCGCTACAGGCGGATGGATGCCACGTGTAAAATAGCAAATTCTTCATTGGCATGCATATCAAATTCTTCATTCGCCGGTTAAAATCATGCCTCTATGTTGGTTAATTTGGAGTAGTAAAAGTTAGTATTATCATCATTTATAATTTAATTAGAATAAATTAATATGAAATTATATCGCATTGGAATTTCGTGAGTCAGTTAAGTTTTTCTTTGACCAATATTTCGTTATATGCTTTTAAATATATTAAGTCGTTAATTATTGTGTTTTATAGTATTTTTAACATAATTTTCAAATATATAAATTTTATTTTAAAAAAATTTAAAACTTTTATGTCTGAATTCACTATCAAAGTTTAAAGTTTGAATCTCAAATTTCAACTATGCTGCATAATTGGGACAAAGGGAGTAATACATATACTCAAGTTTAAAAATACGGAAAAGGACCAAATATACCCCTGTACAATTGGAAAAGGGCCAAATATACCCTTGGTTATACTTTGGGTCCAAATATATCCCTATTGTTATACTTTGGGCACAAATATACCCTTTCACCGTTAAAATTGACCAAGATGGACATCTAATATTATGTGGCACTGACATTTGATGAGGTGGATGCCACATGGCATGCCACCTCATCACCCCTAACCCATTTTACTCCACCCCTTTTCCACCACTAAAATTTCTTTCCCCTCACCACCATTACCGCCACTAATGTTCGGCCATGCATTAAAAGGAAATAATATTCTTAAATCACAGAGTAAAATTGGGAAATATAAAAAAGGAAAATGAAGATAGGCTATTGA
Organism: Lycium ferocissimum; assembly: GCF_029784015.1. Classification (NCBI taxonomy): domain Eukaryota; kingdom Viridiplantae; phylum Streptophyta; class Magnoliopsida; order Solanales; family Solanaceae; genus Lycium; species Lycium ferocissimum. The sequence continues at coordinate 5,791,842 of NC_081346.1, read as the reverse complement.
ATTTCCCTTCCCACATGAATGAAGCAAATCTTTGATTCTTGGACTGAGCGGAGAAACAACATTACCCACAAGAATTTATAACAGAGTACTCTTAAAACCATCAGAAACACTCAAATTGCAATACCCTTTTCCACATTTCATCAACTGAGAGATAAGAAAGCGCAAATTAATAACTTAAATAACAAAATTTCGGATCAAGCATCATCATCAACAGGAACATCAGGGGCAAAGAAATCAGCCCATTTTGGAGCGTTAAAATGCTCATACATATCGTCCTTAACGACTCTTGAATCAATGGTTTTCCAATCAATAATGGCTATCTCCATAGGATTACCAAAAATGGGTTACAGAAAAAAGAAAGAACCAATTTCTCTCTGTGATTTAAGAATACTTTGTTATTTCCTTTTAATGCACAGCACGCCGACATTAGTGGCGGTAACGGTGACAATGGTTGTGAAGGGGAAGGAAATTTTAAAAAAAAGGAAAAATCGAGGTGGCATGCCATTCACCTCATCAAATATAATGTTAGATGTCCATCTCGTCAACTTTAATCGGTGTATATTTGTGCTCAATCAAACAAATTTATTTGGACCCAAAATATAACAAAGCCCTTTTCCAATTGTACATATTTATTCTTTTTCCGTTAAAAATATTACTAAGTGCATAAATAAATAGGTAAAAGAAAACTTGAAGGGTAATAATCCCAAGTCTTTAATGTTGCTATTGTAGATGTCTACATTTTCGGACGAAGTATGCAAATAGTAATCGTTAGAACTGTTATTTAAAAAACAATCGAAATTTATAATATATTTAAAGTTGGGAAAAGTATTCAAAACACACTCAAACTATTACCAAATTTGCCATAACACACCTCAACTTTGCGGGGGTCCTATGACCCCCTGACTTATTTTTTGTGTATTATTTTCGCTTTCAACCTAAGGACTCGGACTAGCAAGTGTAGCTACTCTCCTTCGTCTGAGATGATAAAAACTATATGGACGTATATTTGCCACTAAAATAACGTTTTTAATTCCCAACCAATCTTAAATCCCCACAAATTACATCTTCTTCTCTTCTTCCACATTGAGTTCTTCCCCAAATTTTTTTGGTAAATTTCTTCTCTTCATGTTTCAATTCTTACCCAAGATCGGATTCTTACAATTTCTTTCCCCAAATTTCCATTAAAATTCAAGTTAGCTATGGAAGAAACAAGATTGGATTTGAATAAGCTTTGTATGGACAATAGAAGATCCAATGTTGAATGAGGAGGTGCGATGCGATCATGGTGCGTGTTGCTCCCATTGAAGACTTCCCAGTCCGACAACAATCCCGAAGAAGATATTGGTCTTGCCTACTATGGTTCGAAGAAGTGTAAATTTTTCGATGGAGGGATCTTTCCAAAGTTGATGAAAGATCGAAATACATTATTCCAAAGTTGGTGAACAAAATGAAGGAGATGCATGGAGAATTAGCTTCAAAAGAGAAGAAAATTAAGGAGATGGAAGAAGGATGTGGAAGTTCCGAAATTGCCGAGATGTTGAAAGAGATTGAAATGGAAGAACAATAAGTGATATGAAAATGAAGGAGATGGAAGAACAATCAAGTGTGATTAATGCAGGCGAAATTGAAAAATGCAAAAGAGATAAAATCGAAAAAGAAGCAACAACTTTAGCTCTAATTTGATTTTCACATTTTGTATCTTGTTTTGTTTTGGTATTTGGATCGGTTGGTTAATGCGAGGAAATTCTTCAACTTGTCATGACCAATTGCCTTAGTGTTTCTTGTATTTTTGAAGTTGAATGGTTTAGTTTTGTGCTTGACGTTAGGTAGGTGCTTGGAAAAATGTCTTTGTGTTGTGGTTAATGTTAGGTAAGAACTACTTTTCCATTTTATTTTGTCTGTGTGTTAATGTATGTTAGGAATCCTTTCTAGTTTTCTTTTGTTTTGTGTTTAATGTAAGTTTGAAATTGATGAATTAAAATCCCTTTAATTTAGAAATCAAAGGTGTTACATGTTCCAACATAAACCTTGCTTAAATTGAAAACACGGAGACCTTAATCTATTTCTATGATCTCCGTTTTTTTTCAACAAGGAAGTGTATCCGTCTCTCTAGGGACACCACGTGCCTTGAAACACAATATATCCCATGTAACTTTGGTTTATATGCTTGAAAAAATACATATATATGCTTCAAGGCAAAGTTTGCCCATAAGGCATAAGTATGCCCATCGGCATAAGTTTGGTAAATCCTTAACAAGTTTATGCCGATGGGGGCATACTTTTAAAGGGCAAACTTTTTATGCCGGATCCGCATAAACTTGTGAAGGAATTTGCAAAGTTATGCCGGATCCGGCATAAACTTGTGTAAGTGAAAGCCTATATTTATAATGTCTTTTGCAATAAATTCCCCACTACTTAACCCCCAACCACCTTAGTTTTTTGACCACCTTTAAATCCGGTCAAAAAGCTTGACCACATTTGGTTTGCAACATTAAACATGCGCACCGATGTTACCGAATAATAGAAACAAAACAGACTTCGCTATATATAACACTTGCACCAATATAAGTTTGTACAAAAGTAGTGCATCACATTCATGATGACGCAACATTCAAGTGCGTAGCATAATGTCACAAAACAAGCATCTAAGCCACAGCTACTTTAGTTTGTTTATGAACTGCAAAAACTAACAACTACATTAACTTGTTCTACCAACTACCAACATATTAACACTACTTTCATGGATCCTTTGTCTGCGAGTTCTGGGTTGCTGTCACTTTTTTCCTTTTATTTACCCTCATCTCTTCAAGCTGGCTTCGATGTCATTCTTCGCTTTGCCTTCCACCTCACTCCAAATTCTTGTTTTGACCAAGGTCCCCGAACATCACCACCTTATATGCTTTCGGAGCAAGATCAATTATCCTACTACTTGGCAAGCCATGCTGTAGACAAAGCAAAACAATTGTTTATAGTTAGTAAACTCACTTGCAACAAATATACCCAATCCAACAAATATTTCATCTTACATTGTATGTTGTAAATCCATTTTCTGCGATAAATATACCCATTCCAACAAATGGCCTTTTGTAAGGTAGTTCTTCCTCTTTCATTATCAACAGCTGTTACACTTTTGTAAGGGTAGTTCTTCCTCTTCGGTATGTTATAAATATCGTAGTTTATTCAAGAGTGCACGTTCTTTATTAAAAGCAAACCCATCCCCTTCGATACCCCCATCCCTTTCTTTATTAAAAGCAGCCAAAGATCATAAGTGTATTCCAACAAAGCAATGGGACCATCTACATTATCTAAATTATCAACCATGAATAATAGATTTCAATAAGATCCCCATTTTCAAAACTTTGTGAAATTTCGAAAATGTCCCTATCGCCTTGGATTTCTACAACACTATCACTATTAGGTATCCTAACACAAAATGAACAACTTGTAGTATACCCTAGTTCTTTAATATAATCCCTTAGTTCAAAAAGGACAACCTATCCACATCAATATCCAAAAACTCTGTTATTTGTCCACCCTCATACTTTGGTTGGCCACTACTAACATCCAAAACCCCACCATGATACCATCTCAATGTTACTAATACAAACCCACTCATACCTGAAATTACAATTCAGTAATAGTACAAACAATCAGTACCACACATACACAATAACAATAGATGGTCAACAACAATCACAACCCCACACACACATCAAATAACAACAATTAAATTCGGACGATACAAGGCCAAACAAAGGTATAAAATCACATTTTGGGGTGAAAATAAATTGGACGCAATTACAACAAGAATAGCTACACGACATAAGATTACACATCTCTTAACCCCAAATAACCCCAATTTAAACTAGGAAAAACCCATAATTTTTTAACAAACCCAAGAAATTCATACGACAATTTCATAAATCCTATATAATATGGAAAAAAATAAACTTTATGCGTAAAACGACAAAGAACAAGACTAACTCTGGTATTTTTTCAGTTCACTAAAAGCTTGAAGATCAATCGACGATTTCGGTCAAAATCCACCGCGATGTTACCACCTAAAGTTAGTTTAACTATGATTCACACCGATTTGCGATTAAAATGGTATTTGAGTGATTAATATGGCGTAAATCGTGGAAGGAGAGAGAATTTGGATTTCAAATTTTGAAACCAAAATAATGAAAATGACCCGCTCGATTTTAATTTTATGAGCGCGTGCATACACTCAAACTCGTTTGAGTGACTTTGTCCGGTTGAAAGCGAAAATAATACACAAAAAATAAGTCCAGGGGGGGGGGTCATAGGACTCCCGCAAAGTTGAGTGTGTGTTATGGCAAATTTGGCCATAGTTTGAGTGTGTTTTGAATACTTTTCCTTTAAAGTTTGTATTGTCTAATCAAACAAATTTGAATGGCCAACACCTAAACTTCATACTCGAAGATCTGTTTGTTTGATTTTGGTAGTTCAAAACTTCAGACCCAATAGTCTGAACGACGAGGAGGAGAAGGAGCGGTCTGAAGTTTTTCGAATTTGACTAAATTTTAAAAAACTTTTAAAAATTAAATATATTTTAAATGGTACTCTTAAAATCAGCTACTTGCAAAAGATTTTCCCAGGCATTGATTGGAAATTGAATTTTTGCATGGAGCTGAATGATCCCATTGAATATTGGGCCTTTTAAAATTCCTATGTTAGCCCAAGAAAGATAGCGGGCTTGTAATTGGACTTGTTAGTTCGGGTTCATTTTTTTTGCGCGGATGATCCTTCTTTTGGGGTGGTCTTTAATTTTTGGCCTGTACTCTAAGGTTACGGGTTTGAACCCCACCAAGAAAAAAAAAAAAAAAAAGGAATTTCGCAAGCGTTTTAAGTCGCTTTTGCTGCATTTTGAATTTCTGTTTTCTAAATGCTTGATGGTTGTAAAATTGAAAGCAGTGATGGTTGTACATGATGACGTAAATGGGTCGATCAAGCAGTGGCATTGTCACGCCCTGAACCACGGCCTGGGCGTAACACGACACTTGATGCCTAACTGCATGTGACCGAGCGAACCTCATGGCTTGCTGACTCAACATGGCATGAACTGATGATAAACTATGAACATGCATGCTTTAAGTAAAGCATGGGACCATAAATCATAAGTCTGAAAATATCATAATATCATAAGGCGGAATAGTTTGAATAAACATAATACTAATGAGCCAAAATAGCTAGACGACTCTGAATATCTGACATAACATAACTGACTAGCCTATGAAACCTCTAACATGAATCTGACTACTAAACTGTTTATCTGTCAAGGGGTACCTTAATTGCAAACATCGAAATAAACATAAGTAAAGCTAAAACCCAGAATAGAATAGGGCTCATGAAAAGACATCCTAACGAAATCCGTCGATAAATCGCATCGTGGAAGTGCAGCCCGTGCAAATAAAGGAAATGTCAGTACACTTGAATTTTACTGGTTTCTAAAGCAACTGAATGAAATAAACATGACACATGAAATAATAGAACTGAAATTGAACTTGTAAGCTGAACATGAACATGAATATCATCTGATGTGACTATGTATGTGTATCATGAGTAAAACATTTTCAATGTGTAAAGATATCTGTGGGAGAGCATTACCATAATCGACGTGTAACCACTGCGCTAGCACGTGGCGTCTAATCTCTGCCCGATCAGCTAAGCCATTTTGTACCTTGTCGGGGTACAAGACATAAGTATGAACATGAATGGATCCAATAACCACAATGGGTAAACATAAAGGTATCGTCCTAATCGAGGGGAAGCGATCCGATCCTCATCCTACGTCGTACATACTGTAATTTCCTTCTCGGTAATTTATGCAACTCCCAAAGCATGAACATGGATATGGTTGGCTTAGTAGCCCATGGATTATATAACTTGCTTTAAACATGATTCTTGTTTGTATTACAACATGAAGATACTATATAATATAACTTGTACGAAAACATGGAAAACATGTAGAAGTTCATAAAAATAAACATAAAAGTTCATATATTGCATTTAAGAACCCATAGAATGCAAAGTATGGGTTTTCATGGATTACAGACAGATTCTCAATAAACAAAAGGGAATATTAAGAACACAATAACGAAGTAATCATACAAACATGATAAATCATGGTACATGAACTCAGGGTTATTATGAACATGGCTAAAACCCTAGTTCTGGTAAATATTCATATAATTATGGAGGAACGTGGCGTGGGGAAGAACAATACGTAGATAGAAACTCTACATACCTGTAAACTCTCCAAAACTTGTACTCCCTCCGTTTTAATTTATGTGAACCTATTTGACTGGGCACGACATTTAAGAAAGAGTGAAGACTTTTGAACTCGTGGTTCAAAATAAGTCTTGAATATTTGTGTGGTCAGGAATCATTTCATAAAGTGAATTTGTTTCCAAATTAGGAAAGAGGTCATTCATTTTGGCACAGATTAATAAGGAAATAGGTTCACATAAATTGAAACAGAGGGAGTAATAGAATTCCAAAAGCTTGAACTTTGAATCTTGAGATGGGTTTTCTTGAAAACCCTAGGTTAAGAACAGTGGAACTCGCTTAGGAATTGATTGTACTATGATAGAACTGCTTGAAAATACGTGGAACAGACTTACCTTGATGTAGGAGATGGTTGGGAAGAGAAAACCTTCGTGCTAGGGCTTGGGAATTGTGAAACTGATTTTCTAGAATGAAGTATCGTATTTATACTGTTTGCTGTTCGACGGTCTGAGTCTGGGTAAGTACGGCCCGTCGATTGGATCGTCGTTTGTGCAAATCAGAGGGAATCAGAGAAGTGTATTTTTTGAAGCAAAAGTACGGTGGAAAGGACGGTGCATCATTGACGGTCAGTCGATTCGACCGTATTGTCAGTAGTCTAAGAAAGTCCAGAGAATTTGCAAAATGAGGTTCTAGGGACGGTGCATTTTGACGGGTGATCAACGGCCGGCCCTCCTCTGGCGTTGAATGCCTCTCGGCAGAATCGAGTATGGTTTTTCGACTCAAACTCCCTTTTTTGGCTTCCGGGATCCCTGAGTCATAGACGCGGCTTAGTTTAAAGTTACGAGGTGTTACAGGCATGGATGAGTTGCCAACTTTCCATGCTGAGAATATGCAAAACAAGATGAAAGTCATTTAGGCAGAATTTTACCTTCAGGCTTAAGGCAGAATTTTGAACCCAAAACTCTAATTTTTTTTTAAATTTTTGACTGAGCGGGGGTTCGAACCCGAAATCAAGGAGTTCTAATGAAGGGTAAAAATAAAGACCACCAATTTAGTGGCCAAAAATTAGGCATGGATGAGTTGCCAACTTTCCATGCTGAGAATATGCAAAACAAGATGAAAGTCATTTAGGCAGAATTTTACCTTCAGGCTTAAGGCAGAATTTTGAACCCAAAACTCTAATTTTTTTTTAAATTTTTGACTGAGCGGGGGTTCGAACCCGGAATCAAGGAGTTCTAATGGAGGGTAAAAATAAAGACCACCAATTTAGTGGCCAAAAATTAAAAACCACCCCAAAATAGGGCATTCCTGCGAATTGTACCTTTCAGTTTTGTGTTTGTCCTTTTCATCTTTTTTTCATGATGATGATGATGAAGAAACTTTCTATAAAGATGAAGAATGAATAAAGGTGCATATAACAAGACAAGCTTGAGCCTAACGTTTTGGACCGATGTTAGCTCCGCATCGTATAATAACACTCTCCCACTAGTCCTACTAGCTGCTAATTTTAGTCAATTTCGTAGCTAGAACTGATGCTCATTTTATCGTGATCACTTGATCTAGAAAAAGAATAATGAAAGAACTATAAACTGTTTAAGTTGTTACAATTGAAACACATAGTGTTATTCTATTTTTTATTGAATTTAATCTACAAGACGGGTTTGTACTTGCTCATCAACTTCTTTAAAAAAATTATGTTAAGACACATTATTTCTAGAGAGCCCTTTTTCTTTGATACATGCACAGATAGTGACAGCCTTTAACACTCATGTCTATTAGCGATTTTTTTTCCAAATATATCAATGATGACTCTAATTTTAACCAAGTTCTTAGCTAGAGTGGGCGCTTGTCTCATCATAGCTATTCACTATTCGTTTGGGTTCGATTTCTCCAATCAAAGGCGATGTAGCATTAATATATACTATATGTTTCAGTTTCACGTCAATGCATTAATTTTTCTTCAAACTCTAAATTCGTCTAAAATATTTATAAATATTTAATTATGAATTCAGTTATTATTCTCTACAACAATAATAACATACCCAAATTTTCACATGTAGGGTTTAGGGCTGATGAGTGTATGCAAACTTTACCTCTATCTTTGTTGAGGGGGGGGGGGGGAGGGGGGAGGGGGTAGAGAAGTTGTTTCCGATATACCCTCGATTCAAAGAAAAATATTTTTCAGAAAGATTTGAAAGAAATGCAAGAATCAAAGGTTATAATGAAAAGAAAAGTACTGACAGTTAAAATATAATAAGGATAACAAAAGTAAAAGAAACAACAATAGCAATAGAATTGCTAAATATAGGATAATGCCAAATAATATCAGTTATTATTATATATTAATTTAAAGTAATTGCTATAGGAGAAAATACTTCAAATTCTGAATTCACCTCTTGCTTCAGTGAAAAGATTTTGAATTCCATCCAATTAAGAGTGCTCAGATTCTTGCTGTTTTCCATGTGTTAAAAAGCAGGTCTACACCCTATTTCCCACCTCTAAAATTTTATACCAATTCATCGCAGACAAGAAACATTAAATTTGAAGGACGTTGTACATTTGAAATGACAGTTTCCTTAAAGAATTTGTTTTAATTGGTTTCACATCTTAATAGTTGAGCCTGTGATTCTGAAAAACAAAAAAGCATAGAGAGGAACCATTCATATCTGAAGCACTAGAATTTGTTCTTTACTTTGAGTTTTATTCCTCCATCAGATAAAAATCTTTTCACTGTCTTTTCGATATTTTTCATCACTTGTTTGTATCTTCTCCATGTTGCAAGTATCTATTACTATGTCTAGCCGTATACAAATCCACACGCCTTTAGCGACTTAGTATTCGAGAGTGGCAATAAAGGAATTTGGAGATATATATATATATATATATATATTTTTTTTACCTAACGAAGCAGAAGATAAATAATGACATATTCCTTCTCATTAAACCTTTTTTTTTGAAAAAAAAAAACATTGATCAACTAATGCAATGGTCTTTTACGTATTTAATCTTTGGACAGTTATTACATATCGTTTCATAATGAACTACGTATAATGTATTGTATTGTACTGTATTGTTTTGACAAATATAAAATCTGGATAAATTGTCTTAGGTTCTCGTCCTTTAATTTCATATTATATAATGCCACATACCAGAAATCCGAAGAATAAAAAACAATATTACCAAAAAAAAAAAAAAAAAAAAAAAGAGAGAGAGAGAGGGATACGAGGTAGAGTTCTTTCTTATAAAAAAGATAGGATAAATGATAAAATATAATTATTAAATAACAAGTAAAGGCAAAAAGAGAAAAAAATGTTAACGTAAATACGCGATCACACAAAATTAATTGTTACATAAATAATACTTTTTCTCATTATATAACAACAGATTTAACTATATAATACAACAAAATCTAGTTTACATTCAAAATAAATATTGTTTTAAAGTAATAATACGGCACAATACAGCGACAACCATCCAAACAAGCTGTAAAATTGAGGAGGCCTAATGCTGGTATCTTTCCTCTTGTACCATCAACCACGCCTGTTCAAAGTCCCTTGCCTTTTTCCCCTTGAACTGGCCGACTAATTATCACCATTAATATGACGAGTCAATTCTTTAATTCTTCTTTTGTTTAATGATTATGTCTGGAAATTAATTATGCCAATGACTTCTTTTTCATTGGAGTTGTCACTCTTTAAATGATGGATGCAATGAGAAATGAGAACCACCAAAATTGTAGGAAAAAAGGAGAAGAAATAATGCTAAAATAAAGAAGGAAAATAAGAAAGACTAAAGACAAACCTTATTATAGTACTTGATCAGTGTGACTACGTCGTTGAAGAGAAAAGTTAGCTTTACTATTCATTACACAAATATTCCCTGCATTATTGATGTTTGATAGTATTGTTTTCTTTCCAGTTTATGATTTACTAAAAGCTGACATATATTTAGTACAAAGCCCTTCATCTGAATGCTTGAGGCAGTGGCGGAATCACATGCAATAAAGAGAATTCAATTGAATATTTTTCGTTGGGAAGTCGGTGCAAATAGAACTACAATTTTTTTTCGATACATATATAAATGTTTGAATTCCTAAGAGAGGTACATGTTTAGAATATTGACTTAAAGGAAATATTTGGAAGAACTACTCCATTACCCATTCCTTGCCATTTTTTTTGAAGCATCAGCTAAATATATTTGATTATAGAGAATTTGTATGTTGACTTCATATTCATGACGTACCAAATAAGAAAGCCAAAGTGGGAGGCATGGAGATCCCACCAATATTTAAATGCATTATTGCCATTATATTGCGTTTGATTTTGGAAAACAATACGCCAAATTTCTTTAAATTTCAGTTTCTAGCCATCTGCTCAAGTTTTGTGAACAAAATTACTCGGCACATGCTTACAAGCTTAGCCCAAACATGCCACGGTTATTAAAAAAAATTCTATTTCTAGCAGTATATGTTGGGTGTGCGAACAAAGTACCACATTGGTAGCTGAAAATAAAAAAGAGCTACTTATAAGGAGTTGGATACTCTTAATGATGTGAGACCTTTTGGGGAAAACCGTGCGGGCTTGGCCCAAAGCGGACAATATCACATCATGTTAAGAGTATCTTTGGGCCGTTTTAGCCCAACAACTGGTATCAGAGCCAATGGTTTGGTGGGACGAGCATGAAGATGGCGGAGTGTGGCGTGGGGCCCGACTTATTGCCTTTGCCTGTCTATGGGCCGGTTTACAACCTTTACCCGTAGCTTATACTCTGACAGTGTGGGTGGCACACAGACATGTTGAATCTCAGATCGTGGTATGATAATGAGCCATGTGGAACTTAGTTCGAGGGGGAGATTGTTGGGTGTGGGAACAAAGAACCACATTGGTAGCTGGAAAGAAAAATGAGCTACTTATAAGGAGTTGGATACTCTTAATGATGTGAGGCTTTTTGGGGAAAACCGTGCCGGCTTGGCCCAAAATGGATAATATCACATCATGTTAAGAGTATGTTTGGGGTACCCCAACAAGCGTATCGAGCCAATGGTTTGGCGGGACGAGTACGAAGATGGCGGAGTGTGGCATGGGACCCGGCTTAGTGCCTTTGCCCGTCTATGGGCCGATTTACGATCTTTACCCGTAGCTTTGAAAATGCATTCACAGCCTTTGGGCTTCGGTGACCGTAAATACTCTGACAGTGTGGGTGGCACACAGACATGTTGAATCTCTGATCCGTGGTATGATAATGAGCCACGTGGAACTTAGTTCGAGGGGGATATTGTTGGGTGTGCGAACAAAGTACCACATTGGTAGCTGAAAATAAAAAAGAGCTACTTAGAGTTGGATACTCTTAATGATGTGAGGCCTTTTGGGGAAAACCGTGCGGGCTTAAGCCCAAGCGGACAATATCACATCATGTTAAGAGTATCTTTGGGTCGTTTTAGCCCGACAAGCGGTATCGAGTCAATGGTTTGGCGGGACGATCATGAAGATGGCGGAGTGTGGCGTAGGGCCCGGCTTATTGCCTTTGCCTGTCTATGGGCCGGTTTACAACCTTTACCCCCAGCTTTGAAGACGTATATACAGCCTTTGGGCTTCGGTGACCGTAAATACTCTGACAGTATGGGTGGAACACAGACATGTTGAATCTCAGATCGTGGTATGATAATGAGCCATGTGGAACTTAGTTCGAGGGGGAGATTGTTGGGCGTGCGAACAAAGAACCACATTGGTAGCTGGAAAGAAAAATGAGCTACTTATAAAGAGTTGGATACTCTTAATGATGTGAGGCCTTTTGGGGAAAACCGTGCGGGCTTGGCCCAAAACGGACAATATCACATCATGTTAAGAGTATGTTTGGGCTGTTTAGCCCAACAACCCGCTTTAAATTGCGTTTTCCGATTCGTTAACCGTTGGATCGTGCTGAAATTTGAACTGGGGGTTCTTAACATCTGGTTCTTCGATTTCAACGGTGGAGATCGAATTTGTGGTCCGTAGCTCCAGTTTTCGAGTACGAACAGTAGCTCATTTTTGGGGGTGATTTCTCTCCTTTCTTCGCTAGTTTTGGTGCTATCTTTTATGTATTTTGTTGTTGTAGCCATTTGGAGAACATTGTTGTAACTCTTGTTGATTATAGTGGAGCTTTTGTGGGCCAGAGGTCCTGTGGATGTTTCCTCTTCACGTTGAAGGGGTTTTACCACGTAAATTTGATGTCTCTTCCATTCGATTTATTTTTGCTTGCTTTGCTATTTTATTATTGGTATAGCTACTCTTGCTGTGAATTTCCATTTGTGCTAGTTTTTATTGTCTTCTCTTGGTTCAAATAGTGTGGGAAGTTTCGACTTGGGTATTTCTTCCGCTGTTACCTCGTCGTGCAATTTGGTTATTGCTTGTTTCTTACCAACAAAGTGGTATCAGAGCTTGTAGTTGTATTTGGTTGTGTTGGTTGTCTATTTGAATGATGGAGGCAAATATAAGCAAGATGGTTTGTTTAAATGGCAGTAATTACCATATTTGGAAAAACAAGATGAAAGATCTTCTATTTGTCAAGAAATTGCATTTACCTGTGTTTGCTTCTAAGAAACCAGAGTTTATTGAAGATGAGGATTAGAATTTAAGCAACACGGGTTGTGGCTATATTAGCCAATGGGTTGAAGATAATGTTCGAAATCATATCGTGAATGAGATAAATGGTAAAAGCTTGTGGGAAAAGCTCGAGACACTTTTATCTTCAAAGGCGGCAATAATAAGTTGTTCTCTTTGAAACAATTGATGAATATTAGATACAAAGAGGGCATCCCTAATTCGATCATATCAATGATTTTCGGGTGTCATGATCACCGTCCGGAATAGGTGTCAAGTTTGATGAAGAAATACGAGGGACTTTGGCTTCTTAATACTCGCCAGATTCTTGGGAAACTTTTCGAGTTTCTTTGACTAATTCTGCTCCCAGTGATGGTGTAACTATGGAATATGCTAAGAGTGGTGTTTTGAATGAAGAGATAAGAAGAAGATCTCAAGAGTCGTCTTCTTCAACTTCACACTCCGATATTTTGGTTACTGAAGACAGGGGAGAAGAAGTTTTAGAGGTCAAAATGATAGAGATAAAAGTAGAAGCAAGTCAATATCCTCCAGGTACAAGAATCTTACATGTCACTATTGTCACTTGAAAGGACACATCAAGAAACATTGCTACAAGTTTAAGAGAGACCAGAAAAAGCAAAAGAAAGAAGGTGATAATGAAAATCGTGTTGCTGTTGTTGTTGAAAATGATCTTCTTGTTGCTTGTGTTAAAAATAATATCAATCTTGTTTATGATGAGTCTACCTGGTTTGTGGATTCAGGTGCCACTTCTCATGGCACGCCAAAGAAGGAATTATTTTCTTCTTATACTCAAGTAATTTTAAAAATTTACGAATGGGCAATGATAGTGAGGTTGAGGTACTTGGCATTGGCACAATTTGCTTGAAAAGTAAGAACGGTTCGAAGTTGGTTCTTAACAATGTCAAACATGCTCCAGATGTTCGTTTGAATTTAATTTCTGTAGAAAAGCTTGATGATGATGGTTATGATCAAACCATTGGTGGTGGCCAGTGGAAGCTTCTTAAAGGTTCAATGGTTGTGGCTCGAGGTTACAAGATGTCTAACTTGTACTTATTTCAGGGCTCCATTTGTAGTGACTCAGTAAATTTGGTGGAGAATGATACTTCATAATTATGGCATAGAAGGTTTGAGTCATATGAGCGAGAAGGGGATTGATAACTTGGCTAAGAAGAATTTTCTTTCTGGAGTGAAACAAGCAAAGTTAAAGAGATGTGTTCATTGCTTAGCGGGAACAGAAAAGAGTTTCTTTTCGAGTCATTCACCTTCAAGAAAGCATGTTCTTTGGAGTTGGTACATTCGGTTGTGTGGTCCTTTTTTAAGTAAGCTCTCATGGTGGTGCGCTTTACTTTGTGACTTTTATTGATGATCACTCTCGCAAACTCGGGTATTTCCTTTGAAGTCCAAGGATCAAGTACTTGACGTGTTCAAGACTTTCGAGCCTTGGTTGAGAAACGACGAGGGAAGAAACTAAAATGCATCCGCTCGACAATGGTGGTGAATACATTGGTCCCTTTGATAATTATTGTAGACAACCGGGGTATTCGGCGTAAAAAACTCCTCCAAAGACTCCTCGATTAAATGGTTTAGCGAGTGGAGGATGAACGAACTCTAGTTGAGAGGGTTAGATGTTTGCTTTTGGGATGCTAGGCTCGCAGATTCATTTTGGGGCGTGAGGCAAGCACTAATCTTTTCGCTTATGTTATCAATTTATCTCCTTGTTGCTTTGGATGGTGATGTCTGACGACAGTTTGGTTTGGTAAGGATGTCTCTTATGCTCATCCGAGAGTCTTCGAGTGTAAGGCCTTTGTGCATGTTCCTAAGGATGAGAGGTCAAAGCCGGAAGTTAAAACTAGGCGATGTATCTTCATTGGTTATGGTCAAGACGAATTTGGCTATCGTTTCTATGATCCAACAGAAGAAACTTGTTAGAAGCCGTGATGTTGTGTTCTTTGAAGACCGGACAATTGAAGATTTTGACAAAGTCGAGAAGGTTGATTCTCGAGCAATGAGAGCTTAGTTGATGTTGATCCGATTCCGTGACTATTGAACACGAAGAAAATCTTCAAAATAATGAAGATCAAGTTGATAATGAAGATAGTGATCATGTTCGTAATGACCCGCATGATGTTGTTGATGCTCCGGTGGAAGATGATATGGTTGGCCAAAGAACCGGACCTTTATCGATGTTCCGCAGAGTTCTCTCGTAAGATCTATTAGAGAAAGTACCTTCATCTCGTTATTCTCCCAATGAGTTTGTACTCTTGACCGACGGGGGAGAACCCGAAAGTTTGATGAGGCCATGGATAGCGAAGAAAAGAAAGGTGGTTTGATGATATGCAAGATGAGATTAAATCCTTGCATGATAATCATACATTTGATCTGGTTAAACTTCCTAAAGATAGAAAAGCTTTGAAAAACAGGTGGGTTTTTAGGGTGAAACATGAAGATGGTAACCCAGTTCCACGGTACAAGGCTAGATTGGTTGTCGGGGCTTTAATCGGAAGGAGGAGTTGATTTTGATGAAATCTTTTCTCCAAAAAGATGTTATCCATTCGGTTTATTCAAGGGCTTGGGCAAGTCTCGATTTAGAGTGTTGTTGCTTGATCGCCGGGATGGCGGTTTCCTCCACATAGTCGGGGGGGGAGAATTGTTAGGTTTTTGGGTTTTCCTTCCTACATGTGGAATTAGATTAATAAAACCCAATCCAATTTGGACTGTGCTAATTTTGCCCAAAATTTTCTCTATATATAAGATCAATTTAGGTCTTATTTTCGAACACAAGAGTGAATTTATAGCAACCATATAGAGAGAAAAACATGAGAGAAAGAAAACGCATTTTCGTTCGTAAATTTTTCACACAGCTACCGCTTCAAAATTTCTATTTCTAGCAGTATATATATGAGTCCATCTACATTTACCACCTACTAACTTTTTTTTTTTTTTTGGGTTTTCCGATCCATTGGGTATCCGGCCTCTACATTGAGGCCCTGGCTAATCCAGATTAACGCCACGTAAGACCTATTTAAGGAGAAAACACTTCCTAACAAGATTTTTCTATGTACAAGACTCGAACTCAAAATCTCTAATTAAGGATGGAGGGATTCTGCTCATCCCACCCAAACTTCTGTTGGTTAAATACTACCTACAAAGTTGTTAGTATAACCTAATGAAGTACAACATAGAACTTATTCCGTCTAATTATTTTAAAAAAGCCATAAAGCATTATCAATTAAGTGCTAAACTCACTGATTTGACAGACGACCATGGATTCTTCTGATCTTCTTTTGCTTAATGATTATGTTTGGAAATTAAATGAATAATGCTGGGACATTCTTTTTGATTGCACTTGGTCACGCTTTAAATGGTGGACGCAATGAGAAGTGAGAGCCACCAAAAACAGATGGAAAAAAGAAAAAAGAAGTGAAGGAGAAGACCCGAGAAGAAAAGAAAAGGACAAACCGTATTACACTTCGAACGCAGTAGGCCTACGTTGTTGGTTGGGAAAAGCTTTGACATTCATTAATTAAAGATTCCCTGCCATTATATGCACTTTTAGTATAAATTTCCAGTTAATGTTTTTACCAAAAGCAGTATATTTGATTTAGTATGAAATCCTGCATGTGCGTGGATGCCTTCCATTCCACTGACCTTCCTTATTTTTTATATTTCTTATCCGGTATTTGGTATCTGTTTTGAAACTCCGATTAGTCCATATTCGTGTTGCATAAGACCCATTAACAAGGTAAACGCACCCTGTCGGGACCTTTTCATTCTTAGAACCCGAATCCGAAACTTTTAATTAAGGATGAAGGGATGTTATTCATCCACCACGACCCTTGGTGGTAATTAACGCTAACTCTAAAAATGGAATATTGCTAGGTGACTTGTTCCAGCATCTTCCGGCTTAATGAAGCACTTAATTAGAAGTTATAATTCTTAAAGACCTCCTATAATTTAAAGTTGTACTTTGGGACTCTCATATGCTTGCAAATTAAATGTTAGTTCTAGGAATCTATAGGTTTGGGTTCTTAATTTTCGTAAATATGAGTCAGGACCTCATCAATTTTTAGGTTCCCTAAAATGAAAATTTTAGGTGTTATGACCTCGTCAAAATGTTTTATAAGTAAATGAATGCCTAAAGGAAGTTAGTAGAACAAGCCATACACATTGTGGAGCAAGGTCGATTTGGGGTTGGGGGTTTCCTTTTTCCTTTCTCCTAACAATCATGACAATAATTCAAAGAATGATTTACTTTATTAAAGGAAAATGAATATAGATTGATTTTTGCCCACTTCCTAGCAATTCACCTACCATGATTCTTTAGATGGGAGCATGGACAACTAAACACCTACGTGTCCATAAATTTTATTTCTTTTTTGAAATAATATTTCAAGATTATTTCATATAAGTATTTGTTTATCAAATAGGTCCATTATTTCGGTTTCACTTGAAATATGAAAAACAGATTTTAGGAATTTTTCCAAGATTTTACTCCCAAAACTTTAAACGTGTCTTCATATTCAAATACAAATTTAACTTTCAAACACTTTTTTTTCAACTTAACTTCAAATGAGAGGCGGACTCAAGATTTAAATTTAATGGGTTAAACATTTAAGATCTTAACATTGTACTCATTGTACTGTAAAAAATTATGGGTTCAAATATAAGTATCTCTTAGTAATATTATAATAGGTTTCACATATATAGCTAGATCCTGTGTCGAAAGTAACGAGTTCATCAAAATCCGTAGCCAAAGGCTACATCTACCCTTGCTTCAAATATTACATTTTTGATATATCAACCAATTCATGTCCAAGCACCTGCTAAGCAGCTGGAGCAAAATAGTCAGCTCCATGATTGTATGGTACAGGATCTTGTGTTAATTAATAACAAGATCAAGTGGGCAGGGATAGAAAAAACATGACTGATGTCTAGAGTTCAATGCTTCAATTCCTTTAAATTCCAAATGCAAAGGTTTTTGATTCGTGCCCCACTTTCCACTTCCAAATCCCACTTTCCTTTTCAATCTTTCAATTCCATCCACTAACTTTTTCTCTCCTCTTGGGATTCTCCAAGTCAAACATTCTTAATGGCTGATGATGCAATTACTGCTATAAATAGCATGCACTGGTGGCTCACTGTCAGTAGACACATTACAAAGTAGAGTTAACTCAAGCTTGTCTAGCTGTTAATAAATTCTAGAGTATTTGTTTTTTCCTTACAATAATAGTTTTATCTTTGAGAAAGATAACTATCTGATTTAACTCGTTCTTAATAGTCACGATGGACCCTGAAGAAGGTGTGTCAGCTCCTTCAACACCAGCAACACCAGGAACTCCTAGTTTTCCTCTCTTTGGCGGATTAAAGCACGAGAGAAAAAATGGCAATGGCAAAAAATCCCTTCTTAAGAGCTGTAAATGCTTCAGTGTCGAAGCATGGGCCACGGAAGAAGGAACCTTGCCCGCTGTTTCATGCATGTTACCTCCTCCTCCTGTCTCCCTAGCCAGAAAGGTGAGAAAATAAACATGGCCAGATTCAGAATTTAAATTACATCAACATTGAGTTCAGTTGAACCTGTTGATTATATACTGTGTACGCCTTTATAGGCGAGTGCAACTGCTGATATGAAGATTGCTTTGTATTATATGTTTCAGGTGGGAGCAGAGTTTATAGGTACTCTGATACTAATCTTTGCAGGGACAGCCACACCAATTGTGAACCAGAAGACACAAGGCTCTGAAACCTTAATTGGACTGGCTGCCTCGAGTGGGCTGGCTGTAATGATTGTCATTCTGTCAACTGGCCACATCTCTGGAGCCCATCTCAACCCTGCTCTGACCATTGCTTTTGCTGCTCTCAAGCATTTCCCCTGGAAACATGTACTATTACCCGCTCTGTACCACTTAATTCACTTATGGCTCTTCTTTAATTGTCTAGTGCGTTAATTTTACTTTTTGACAGGTTCCTGTGTATATTGGAGCACAAATTATAGCATCATTATGTGCTGCATTCACACTAAAGGTGGTTTTGCACCCAATAATGGGTGGTGGAGTCACTGTTCCTTCTGGTAGTTATATTCAAGCTTTTGCGTTGGAGTTCATCATCAGCTTTAATCTCATGTTTGTTGTCACTGCCGTGGCCACCGACACCAGAGCTGTAAGCATTCACTCTCTTCTGGCTTCTCTGCTCCTACTTGTCAATTGGACAAAAGTTACACATCCTATTTAATTTGTTTCCAGATACTTATTAAATAGTGGTTTGTTTGTTTTATTCAATCGCAAACTGTACTCACATCCGATATTTACACCGTTATCTAAGCTAGAGTCGTCTTTCTTGTCAAACTACAGGTGGGAGAGCTTGCTGGAATTGCAGTAGGAGCCACTGTCATGCTCAACATACTAATAGCTGGGTAATTATCTGCAACTCTTGCTCTGTTTAAGCTGTAGCCATGTGCTGTTCATGTTGCATCTTTTTTTTACCCTCTCTCGCCACCCCCCCCCCCCTCCCCTTTTGGAGTATCTATAGTGTTTTCACGCTTCCCCTCCAGTGTGACTCAAACCCTGGCCCTACCGATTATGGGCGGAGGTGCTTTACCAAGTGAGCAACCCTCACTTGCCCATGTTGCATCTTAAAGTGTTCATTAAGCTTTTGCAGCTCCTTTAGAGGCAGATCAGTTACTCCTATGTAACTATCTGAATATTTAAGGGCCAAGACGTTCAATTCCACAGAACCACTTTAAAGGTCGGCTTTTTTTCAGCCTAGTGACATACTATCATCTACTAAGTAACAGCAATCCTTTTCGGTTTCTTTTGGCTAAAAATATAATAGTCTCCTGAGACTGCCTAAAAATCGTAATCATGAAAAGGTATCATGTTACGGCTTTCTTACCCTTTACGGTGCATTGTTTCGCAATGAAATGGTGAGGTCATCCGGATCAGGCGCGGAGCTAGCATTTTGATTACGGGTTCGACAGAATTAGTATCTTGGGCGCATATCCTGTAATTGTGTTAAAAAATTCACTTAATATGCATAAATAATTTTTCAAGAATCTAATAAGTTCCTTTTTTAGAATTTAGAACCTATAAAATCAAACTTCTAGCTCCACCTCTTATTCGGATATCTTCATCATAGTCAGGTATTCAAAATTAAGTGGTTTCACTAATTTGATCAAACTTTGTAGAATGAGACCTATTAAGGGGCATTTTTTTCCTTCATATTATGGCTCAAACTCAAGACTTCGGTTGAGGCTTAAGGGTTATGGTGGAAGAGGGAATATCTCCAATTAGGATTGAGTAGCCATTTATTTCTTTGAGTGCTTTCCATGCTGATGGATAAAGTCCCCTGAATGAAGATCCATGTACTAAGCTAAAGTGTGTATTTGCCAGCTAAATGGAAGCTTTAGAAGTTACTTTAGGATAAATTATACAGCTTACTCCCTTCTTTCTTCTTTATGTGACACTTTTGTTTCAAATATAAAATATCTCCACTTAACACCATCTTTTAATAATACCACAACTACAACACCATATTTTCCAACTTTCTCAAACATTAATTTTTTTTTATAGTAACTAATAATTCTGAAAAAATGTTTTCAACAATTATTTCAATATATTTTACACGCCTGCTTATATACATACTGTAGCACATAATTTAACTAGTACTAGTAGTTTATATTCTATTCAAACAATTATGAGACATGAAATGAATGAACTATGGGAGCCCAATTCCATAGGAATCACATCTAGACGGTGGACATAGCTTGTGAAACAAAATAAGTAATAGCCTATTTAACGGTCTTCCTCACGATTGGTATCTCTTGTGTTTTAGAGAGACAACTGGAGCTTCAATGAATCCAGTGAGAACCCTGGGACCAGCAGTAGCAGCAGGAAACTACAAAGCCATTTGGATCTACCTCACTGCTCCTATTCTCGGTGCTCTCGTTGGGGCAGGTGTTTACACTGCTGTCAAACTGCCTGATGAAGACAGCAGCAATCATGCGAAGTCTTCACTGGAACATAGTTTCAGAAGGTGATTCATCAGTAACACCATTAAACCATGATAATCACCTATTTTAGTCGATGTGTGCAGTTTTATAAATGTAAAGCATCTGGAAGTCAAGGGTGGGTTGAATAAAACAAAATCTTTCCACTCTCTCCAAATGTACAGATTTTGAGCAAGATAAAACTTATCAAAGAACAGATAAGAGCAGGATATAATGATGGAGAGAGGAAAGAAAGGAATGAGCATTGGTGCCTATGTTTGAGAAGAGCTACTATAGGCAAATTTATGGGATTTGTAGAATTGGTTAGTTTTTACTGGATTGTATAATAGATTTCTGTATAACATGTGTTTCGGTTCACAGAACTAGTGCAATATGAAGTGGAAATTCTTCTTTTTTTTTTTCTTAATCTGTCTGATATCTTCGAGGGGTATGAAGTGCAGCTGAGAGAGTAGTTTCTTGTTCCATGCTTTTTCTCCTACATCATTTCAGTGCGCGGCTCTCTTCTTGAAAATTCCAGCCATTGCAAATAATTAGGAAGCCAGCTAAATTGCGCTGCAACAGATCCAAAATATGACAGAATAGTTTATCCATGAGACTACCAAAATAGAAAGAAGTATTGTTCATTCATAAAGTATTGTCAAATTGGCACAGGGGAATTCAATTTATTATCATATTAAAAAAAAAAAATTCTGCATTTAGAGAGCTGCTTTCTGTGTTGAGTTTAGAGTTAGCTCTGTTTGTACACTTTCTGTGTTGAGTTTTTTTTTTTTTTTTTTTTTTACCTTTCCTAAGCATGTTTCTGTATTGATCATTTACCTCAGAGATCTCTGAGATTACCACATATAATAACAAGGTGATATGCAGCAAAGAAAACAGATCAGAAGTTGAAGGCTGACAAATAAATTTGTCCAATCTTATTCTACTAAGATCTTCACCTATTCAATAACTTTCAATTTTCAATGACAATTATCTTGGTCATCCAAGAAAGAAGGATGATTTACTTGCTATGTCACTGCTAAATCCATGTAAAAGCAAATTCAACTGCTCCCTCTGTCCCAAAATAAGTGTCACCTTAGCAAAAAAAAAAAAAAAAAATCCCAAAATAAATATCACCTTAAGAATTCAAGACAAAAATTGACAAGTGTTTTCGACTGTGCCCTTAGCATTAAAGAAGCATTTTCTTTAATATTGCTCAATTCTCAAAAAACATCTAATAAATAGGGTTAGTTCAGTAAACTCACCATTATATTTATAGATTTTTTAATGGTCGTGCTTTTTGCTAAGATGACACTTATTTTGGGACGGAGGGAGTATCTTCTAAAAGAGGTACTATAAAAATAAAAGCCCAAAATCTGCTTTCGTTAGTAGATTTGGCTCTTAAGCTTAGGACAAACAATCAAGCAGAAACAAGATCCAAAGTCCTAATAACAACTATTCTACCGAGGGTGATATGCATATAATTAATTCATCAATGAAATGAAAATTAGATAAAAACATGATCTCAAACTTGAAGGAAAAATCAATTATTGAAGACATAAGATTTACAGTGAAATGGCATCCAATTGTGAAAGTAATTTACATGCAATGTATGTTTATATAAGAGCTGCTCCCAAGAGTAATATACTCATGAAAATCCTAACAGAGAGAAACAAAAACAATTCACGTAATGCTTACAAGGCTTGCCCTAGTGCTCAGTCTACTGCTGCAATAAAAAAATTTCAACTTAACTTCAAATTCTATTTTTATTTTTACAAATATCAACCAATCTATATGTCCAAACACCTGCTACGTAGCTGGAGCAAAATAGTCAGCTCCATGGTTGTATGGTACAGGATCTTGTGTTAATTAATAACAAGATCAAGTGGGAAACAGGAAATGCATGACTGATGTCTAGAGTTCAAATGCTTCGTCCCTCTAAATTCCAAATGCAAAGGTTTTTGATTGGCGCCCCACTTTTTTCCACTTGCAAATCCCACTTCCCTTTTCAATATCCACTAACTTTCTCTCATCTCTTGGGATTATCC
This sequence comes from Lycium ferocissimum, assembly GCF_029784015.1. NCBI lineage: Eukaryota > Viridiplantae > Streptophyta > Magnoliopsida > Solanales > Solanaceae > Lycium > Lycium ferocissimum. The sequence goes on along the minus strand of NC_081346.1, from coordinate 5,768,968 downwards.
AAGTCAAACATTCTTAATGGCTGATGATGCAATTAGCACTATATATAAATAGTATTCATTGGAGGCTCACTGTGATCACTAGTCACAAAGACAAAGGAGCTAGAGTTAACTCAAACTTGTCTAGCTGTTAATTGTACTTGTTTTTCCAGTTACTAATAATAGCATGGACCCTGAAGAAGGTGTGTCAGCCCCTTCAGAACCAGAAAACCCAGGAACTCCCCGTGTTCCTCTCTTTGATAGATTCAATCATGAGAGAAAAAACGGCATAAAATCCTTTCTCAAGAGCTGCAAATGCTTCAGTATGGAAGCATGGGCCTCGGAAGAAGGAACATTGCCGGCTGTTTCATGCACGTTACCTCCTGCTCCTGTCTCCCTAGCTAGAAAGGTGAGAAAACAAATAGAGGTAGATTCGGGATTTGAAATTATATTAACTAGTGAAATTACAGGTTATTGAAAATTTAGTGATTTTTAACATATCGGAATGTATAATTTCTTTTGTCGAAAACATCTAGTTCAGTTGAATTCATTGATTATATACTACATACGCCTCTATATGCAAATGCAACTACTAATATCAAGAGGGGAATCTAAGTAGTTCAGTTAGTTAGCATAGCAGGGTTTGTTTCCCACCTTGTAATCCCATCCGCCTATCTGTTAATTAAAAAAAAAATATACTGATATGACGATTGGTTTATTTGTGTCTCAGGTGGGAGCAGAGTTTATAGGTACTCTAATACTAATATTTGCAGGGACAGCCACAGCCATAATGAACCAGAAGAAACAAGGCTCTGAATCTTTAATTGGACTTGCAGCGTCGACAGGGCTCGCTGTAATGATTGTTATTCTGTCAACTGGTCACATCTCTGGTGCCCATCTCAACCCGGCTGTGACCATTTCTTTCGCTGCTCTCAAGCATTTCCCCTGGAAAGATGTATTGGCTGACTATAAACTCTGTTTTATTAGTACCACTCAACTTATGGCTCTTGTTTATGTCGTTAGGTGCTTTTAATCTTTATGTTATACAGGTTCCTATGTACATTGGAGCACAAATTATAGCATCATTATGTGCTGCATTCGCACTCAAGGTAGTTTTGCACCCAGTAATGAGTGGTGGAGTCACTGTTCCTTCTGGTAGTTATGTTCAAGCTTTTGCTTTGGAGTTCATCATCAGCTTTAATCTCATGTTTGTTGTCACTGCAGTGGCTACCGATACTAGAGCTGTAAGCATTTACTCTGGTTTCTTTTTTCTATGCTTGGCTACTTCGTCAGTTGGACAAAAATCACATACCGATGCCTATTCATTTTGTGTCTAGATCCTTATTAAATAGAAGCAATCACTTCTTTTTCTGTCTAACTCACTTCCTTTTTTCTGTGTGAGTTTCGGAAATATCCCCATTCATAGGTGCGAGATCTACATCTAGTTGTGAGATTATCTATGTGAAAAAGTTACTCGCATCACCATTATCGTCTTTCTTGGCAAACTCCAGGTGGGAAAGCATGCAGGAATTGCAGTAGGAGCCACTGTCATGCTCAACATACTAATTGCCGGGTAATTATCTGCAACTCTTGCTCTGTTTAAGCTTAGCATGTCCCATTAATTTTGCATCTTAAGAGTGTTCATTGAGTTTTTGCTGCTCCTAGTACTATTTGGTGAAGAGACTCCATGTAGTTATCTGAGTATTATGAGTCAAGAAGTTCAACCTCATGAACATCAACCTCATGAACACTGTAAACGCCGGCCTTCTCACAGGCACAGCCTAGTGACATACTATCATTTGAAAAAACAAGTAACAAAAATCACATTTTTCCTTTTCGTTTGGGTCATAGAGTCTCCTGAGCTATGGAATGCCTAAAAATCATGAAGCGGTATCGTCATAGAGCTTTCTACCCCTTTAGGGTGGTCATTATTTTGCAATGATATCTTCATCATATATCAGGTACTTAAGATTAAGTGGTCTGACTAATCTAAATTTGTGTCGTGTAAGACCCATTAAGGGGAATGTTCGGCGAGAAATTATATCCTCACAACACACTCTTTGCTTGCAAAGAGAAGATCCTCAATCAGGATTGAGTAGCCATTTATTTCTTTGACTGCTTTTCATGTTGATGGAAAAAGTCCCACTGAATGAAGATCCATGTACTTGGTAACGTGTCTGTTCGTGCTTAATGGAGGCTTTATTAGTTACTTTAGGACTTTAGTGCATAAAGTAGACAGCTTACTTGAATAAAATACTCCCTCCTTTCCTATATACGTCACACTTTATAAAAAAATATATCTCCACTTAACACCATTCTCTAGTAATATTAACTTTTCCAACTTTCTCAAACACTAGAAACAATTTATAATTAATAATTCTTAAAATATCTTTTCAACAATTATTTCAATATATTTACACCGCCCCTGTTTATATACTGTAACACAATTTAAACTAGTATAGTTTATATAGTGGCGGATCCAGAATTTTGTACAAGTGGGTTCAATCGAAGACATCAATATCAGTTGATGTTGAGCAGGACAAATAAAATTTACGTGCAACATTTCCTTTCTTCTTATTTTCATAACTTGACAAAGCTATGTCCTTCCTTAAAAACGGTAACAAAAAATAAGAAAAGCTTCTAAAACTACATAACACCTTCTTATAAAGGGCAAAAATTAAAAACAGGCAAAAAAAAAAAAGAAGTAAAACTCTATTTACTTTAATGTAAAGAATTGTAGTTTGTCTATTTAATTTAATAATTTTTACCTCAATAAAAATAAACAACCTTTTAAACTTTAGAAAAAACTTCATAACAAATATAAAATTTTCTTAAACTCCAAGAACATAACTATCTAAAATATATCTTGTTTATAAATGGAAAAGCTGTAATTCACAAAAATAAAAAAAAGGTAAATAGTTTCATAAATGACACATGCATATTTTAACTAAACTGATAATTGATAGATGCACAAAAAATTAAAAAAAATAGCTAATAAACTAAATTGGAAATTTCAATCTAACCAAACTATACAATTCCAACATAAACTAAACTAAAAAGAACCAAACCTAAGAAAGAAAGAAATAAAATCACCCCCAAGTTTTACCTTTTTAAAAAAAAGTAACATGGACTTTAGAATAAATCTTATTAAAGGAGAGTAAAGAAAGCTAGTAGAATACATACATTTACAAAGTAGTAAATAGAAAGAGAGGAGATTTAATACATGGTAGAAATTAGAAAGGAAGGACCCTCACGTGCAAACCACAAATAACCAACAAAATGCATAAAAACGTAGATAGGCGGGGTCGAACTCTCTATCTTAAGATGCCTTTTGAACCCGCTTACCATCTCGCCAAAGCTGTGGCTTCGTTCAAGTGGGTTCAACATAACATTAATATTAAAAAATTCTGTTTTCAGCCAAATTTCCAATATACATACAATATAATTTCTGGACGAAGTGGGTTCAATTGATCCCCCTTGATACAACGTGGGTCCGCCCCTGTTTATACCTGTTCAAACAATGATGTGACATAAAAGTGAATGAACTATGAAGTAGTACATACAGAATAAGGAAGTAATGACAGCCCAATTCCACAGGAATGACTACGTAGCTTGTGAAGAAAATAATAGCCCATTTAACTGTCTTCCTCACAATTTGTATTTTCTTGGCTTTAGGGAGACAAGTGGGGCTTCAATGAATCCAGTGAGAACCCTGGGACCAGCAGTAGCAGTAGGAAACTATAAAGCCATTTGGGTCTACCTGACTGCTCCGTTTCTTGGCGCTCTCACTGGGGCAGGTGTTTACTCTGCAGTCAAACTGCCTGATGAAGATGGCAATAATCATGCGAAGCCTTCACCCGAACATAGTTTCAGAAGGTGATTCATCAGTAACATCATCAAACCGTGATAATCACCTATTTTAGTCGATGGTGTGCAGTTTATGAATAGGCAAGGGTGGCTGAGTAAAACAAAATCTTTCCACTCTCCAAATGTACAGATTTTGAGCAAAATATAACTTATCAAATAACAGATTGGAGCAACGAACGGAGAAACTGTGGTGCCTAAGTTTGAAGAGGGCTACTATTAGCAACTTATGCGATGTGTAGAATTTACTTTTTACTGGATTGTAGAAGAGATTTCTGTATAATATGTGTTTACATTCACAGAAATAGTGCTACATGAAGTGAATTCTTTTTTTCATTCCGTCTGAAATCTTGGAGCGGTTATAAAGTGCAGCTGAGAGACTCTTATTTCATGCTTTGTCTCCTACACCATTTTGCAGCGCGGCTCTCTTCTTTGGAAATTCCAGCCAACGTGTATAATTAGGAAGCAGCTAAATTGCACTGAAACAGATATAAAACACGAAAATATTGTTCATCCATTGGACTATCAAAACAGAGAGAGATATTGTTCATCATTAAAGTACTGCCAATTTGGCACAGGAAAATCCAACTTATTATCATATTAAAAGTTTTGCTTCTGCAATTAGAGCGCTGCATAACTGATACTATCTGTATTGAGTTCGACCTGACATAAAACTGTTACTTCTATTTGTACAATGCCGATTTAACTATTAAAATTTTCACCAAAAACACTTCTATTTTCCTTTTATAGACATGTTTCAGTATTGATCACTTACCTCAGATATCTCTGAAATTACTAAATGTAATAACAAGGTGATGTGCAGCAAAGGAAACAGATAACAAGTTGGAGGCTGACAAATAAATTTGCCCTATCTTATTCCACTTAGATCTTCACATACCCAATAAGCTTGAGCTCAATAACAATTATCTTGGTCGTCTAAAAAAGAAGATCATTTACTTGCTATGTCTCTTTATAGCTAAATCCATGTGAAAAGCAAATTCAACTATCTTCTAAAAGAGGTACCATAAAAATAGACAGAAACTAAGAGGGCCAGAATCTGCTTTCGTTGGTAGATTCGGCTATTTAGACAAAAAGCAAGCAGAAACAAGATCCATAGTCTTAATAATTTCAATAAAACAATTCTACCAAGGGTGATATGCCTATAAAGAATTTATGGATAGACAATTAGATAAAAACATGATCTCAAACTTGAAGGAAAAACCAATAATGGAAAGACAGAAAATTTACAGTAAAATTGTATACATTAGTGAAAGTAATTTAAATGCAAGTGTATTTATATAAGAGCTGCTCCCACCCAACTCGTGAAGATCCTAACACAGAAGAACAAAAACAATTGATGTGATGCCTAAAAGGCTTGCTTTAATGGCAAATCTACTGCTGCCATAACGTTAGGATTCAATGTTTCTGCGACTATTTTATTTTATCTGCATCATATGAATTAGTTTTTCACGAGTAAATATAGATTAAAAGTTCTAAACTGTTTGCATTAGAACTCAAAGAAATTGCACGGTTTACCATTCAAATGGGCTGAGTTAATTTTTGCTCTTCAAATGGACTGGTCTTTAATTTTTGCCCTTAGCGAATCGAACTTATGTCTAGTGGTGGAACAAAAATTAAGGACCAGGACAAAATAGGGACATAAGTGTCAATGACCCTTAGAACTCTCATAGTCCCATTACATCTCTGTGTTACAGTCGATTAATCTAGTCTAGGTTTTCCTCAACAAGAAGAAAATACGGAACAAAAATTGAAAGCATTTATATGACGATAGAGGGTAAACAAGGAAATTGAGCGTCGCAAAGTACCGAATAGAGTAACCGACTAGACCATCTGGAGTGCTTTAGCTTGAAGGGATTGATCGGGTCTGCGGTGAATGAAGAATGATTTGTATAGAGACAAAGAAAGAAGAGCGATAAGAGTGCCAAACACGTCAGCAACAGCATCCTTTGTAGATGCACCTGCTGACCTGAAATAACCTAATTCGTCGGCCACCTCCTTAGCAGCGCCAGCAGCAAGTGAGACAATGGATCCGATCAAGATGCTCCTGCGGCGTACGAAAGGGTACCGAGCTCTTTCCGCCACAAGAGTGGTAATGATAGCAATGAAGAAGCAGAAAAGGATGTGGTAAAGCTTATCAGGGGCTATCCAATCATCTCCATCCTCCATTCTTAGAGAAAATTTAGACAAGAAAAAGGAGGAGGAATTTTGGGAATATCAGGTTTAGAAGAGTCACGCCATTAGATCTTCAGTCAATTTAAAACCTACCTCTTTTATATTGGTTTTCTTTCTGTGTATATATCATATGCTTCACTTGTGAAAATTTCACTTCATGAGAGAGTGAATCAATCGTCCCTAATGGTTTCTTCAAATTTCTTTCAAAACATAAGGAAAATAGTCCTCCCTTTTTAAGGCTAAAGAAAAGACGACTAAACTTGCTAAAGTCTTCTCTGATGATGATTACCCAGATTCAAATTCACTATCAAAAAGGTGTAATCTTTATGGAAACCTTTTTTTATTTATTTTTAGCCGTGTTTATCAACTTGGGACACTTTCAGGTTTGCGGAACTTGATTGTACTTAAATGGACCTGAGCACCACCGACTCACTTCAGTTCAGTACTCTAATAGAATCTAAGACAGTCCAGAACCTTTCGACCGTCGCATAGAATTTAGGGATCACTGACGACAGAAAAGATTAGTTCACACAAAAAGTTAATAAGAAACAACCAACCAACGAAAAGGCGATTGCGATCAATGGAAATAAATATCGTTTTAGGCATCATAACTACAGTTCTTCTGTCATCTTACGAGAAAGTTTCAAGTGCTACATTCTTAGATGACACTATCACAACTACGATACAACGAACAAGTAGACCCGCTTGAATAGGCTAATTCATCTTGCTGACCAACTCATTGATCTGACCCTCACGATTGCCTGAATCGCCCCCGTCCACAAATCGCTTTTTCTTACCCTGCAATGCCTTTTCTGGCTTGGTGAGAGTAAAGGGACACAGAAAACTAGTGACGTCTTTGAAATGTGGACCAACATTGGCAATCTCATTCACAACGTCTTCTAAGCATAAAATACCATGTTGACCCAATGCCTGCAAACAGTAAATAGTTAATACACAGGAACTCCCACAAGCTATAATAAGATGATAAGAGGAAGATGTGCCTTCAACAACTTGGTAAAAGGGAAAAGAAGGATTCATGGTACCTGTTCGACAACTTCGTTGCTTGTTAAAGGCACTCTCTGCTTGTCAATTTTTCCAGCACCTTTCTTGTAAAGCAGATCCTTGATGCTCTTGAGATTTGGATACCTTCAAAAGCATGAACTGTTAGAACTATTCTACAGCCCATAGTTTATCACAGAAGAGGAATAGAGATTTTTTTTTGATAAGGACAATAGAGGAATATGAAGATAATGGTCAAAAACATACCTCAAGTATCATCTTTTTTTGAGTTTTCTATCTACACTATCACCAATTAGTTTGCAAAACACACTTTAACTATCAATTGTTTACTTTTTCTACCTAAACTATCACCAACTAGTTTGCAAAACACACCTCATCTATCAATTGCTCGCTTTTAATGAGGTGTGTTTTGCAAACTAGTTAGTAATAGTTCAGGTAGAAAAAATGAACAACTGATAGTTGAGGTGTATTTAGAAAACTAGTAGGAAACTCAACAAAAGATGATACTTGAAGTGTGTTTTTTACCCTTAACCCAAAAATAAAACCTCCTACTTAAGGAATAAACTGCAATTTTAATGTTCTACATAATTTGGAATTAGCAAGTATATTTGTTTGGTACAGTTGGATATTCTTGATAGTTTTTAGAACTTGCGGGTACAGTTGGATATTCTTGATAGTTTTTAGAACTTGCGGGTATAAGTCATGTTTCATATTTATTTGTTTCTAAAAAAAGAGTGAAATATGCTTTGAAAACCTATGGCCAAACACATTCTCAACTTCAATCCAAACTCCACCCAAATCAGGTTTTTTGGAAAAAAAAAAAAAAAAATTATTGGGAATCTATGGCAAACGGTAGCTTAGTTACTGCTGCAGGACATTAGACAGTCATGCATGGATATTCTAAGACACCCATTGAACACCTTCATATTGTAGTTATACTAGATGGTTGACAGCACCTTTAACTTGACAAGAGTGATATAGCCAAGATAGAAAGTCAAACACCTTGTAACATGTATCAAGGACTATTAGACGTGAACAACGGAGAGAGAAAAGTAATCAACCAAAACCAAGAAACCAGTAAGATAAAAAGGTGAGATCAACCGCTGTCCAGCAAGCATAATGCCTATACTTACTGATTTGAGTACTTTGGGGATATCCAGTAAAGGAATTCATCAAATGTGCAGCAAAATAGCAGAAAAGGTTACTTAAACCTACCCATATGTGACATAAGGCTCCACCTTTTGCAGAATTTCCAATATTCTTGCATCTGCCTTCACAAATACACCACTGAAGATTTTCCTCAGCCTCAAAGAGTACAAAAGCTTTCGTGTTTTTGGATGCATATCAGATTTCCTGAAGTGAATCACAAATATTAGGATCCAAAAATTAATTGCTCCAGACAAAAAGTAAAGTACGATCGCAAAACCAGGAACTCACCCTCCAATGCGTATGATGAAAAGGAGACTGGAATCAGACGTGACAAATGCTCGTCTGGATCTTTTCTTACCCCTTTGTTTCATTTGGACAAGGTCCATTTCCTAAATATATTTACAACAGCTCAGATGAGAAGAATGTTGAACAAACACTATACCCCAATTTTTTGAAAATGAACAATCTACAACAATTTATAAATCAAACTGTTGCAAGTTGATATGTAGGTGATTTTATGGCAAAATTAGATCCAGAGTATTGGCCTAACCCAAAATAAATAGTTGCACTCCTGGTCCCCTAAATTTAAACATGCAATAAATCTCTCCTTCATACATCTTTGTCCATACTGCTTCAGAAGGTCTTTTACCCTCTTTCTTCTAGCAATTGCACAGCACCGTCTTTTCTCTTTCTTGGAGCATCATTAATTGTGTGTTATGTCTAAAGGATATCTAGAGAATGCTAGTGAGAAGATTTGGCCACAATCACTTTCATAGCCAGGAAAGACAAAAAGATGCCGGTTACTTGCAAATGATTATAAGAAAATTTGGAGATCATTTTATTTAGGGACACAAACTAAAGGATAAGTGAATCAAAGTAAATATCACACATTGAATATATTAAAACGTAACAAATGCACTTCCGCTGCACAACAAAATCCCTGATAAAAAATTCTACAACAGATAAAGAAACTCAAAACAGAATAAAATGCTGAAGCGAAAAGAAAAAAATGGAAAGATTGAACAATTGCTTGATGAAATAAATGTAATGTGTCACAAATAAAGAAATTCATAACAAGATGTGTGCAAGTAATAATGTTACAGTAGGTATATAAGGAAGGGAAAAACTGAAATTCAATATAAACAAAAGAGACAATTCATAGATATACATACCTTGTCCCTATACTCTCGAATAAACTGCTCAGGCTTCTTGATAGCAAAATTATCAGATTTATGTTTCTTGATTTTCTGCTCTAGCTGGAGTTTTCTTCTGATTGCCCATTCTTCATTGTTTTTCCTCTTCTTTAGGATCACTTCTGGTATATAATTTAGAGCCTTTGGCACCTCCTCTGCCATTGTTAGCTATCTCTGAGAGAAAAAATAGGCATTAGTAGACAAAAACTTTGTTAGGGGTATTAAATATATGAACTATCAAACTTCTCAAACACTGACTCTGTAACTCAATTTAGGGGTTGAGACGAACTAGCTTGAAATCATAAGAAATGGTAAAAACATACAGCACCAGTAGCCAATGCTCACATAAATATACGTATTTTATCAGCAAAACTCAGTATGGAAAAGTTTGAGACATACAGGGAGAGCGCGAGAAAGAATGAAAAAAGTAGACTTACAAATGGATAATGGGACAAGTTGTTCGCCGGAGAGGAGCAAGTGAGATGGTGAGGGAGGTTTAGGGTTTTATATTTTGGACCGGTAAGGAGGAGAGTACCTATTATTAGGCGACTTTAGAGAAACTAACAGACTATTTACTAGTTGACGGGCCGGATCCATATGATATTGGGCCTCTCGTGAAATTTATTGGACAAAGTGGGTAAATAGCCACTTTCCAGACCAGCATTGAGAAATTAGCCACCATTTCAAGAGTAATTAACATCTAGCGCCGTTTTATAAAGTTTGTATCCCATGAAAATACCTCTAAACTAAACGGGGAAAGCCTGCATTGCTTAGAAAATTTGTATCCTATGAATCGTTCCTGGAGTTTGAACTTATAAAGGTTGAATTTCATGAATCCTTCATGGAACTCAAGTACTCTTTCATGAGTTTGTAATTTTACAGTTAAAAACTCAAGAATGTCTTTGAGTTCGAATTCAAGTAAAGGATTATTGAATTCGTGGATTTAAAGATGAAAACTCAAGAAATTTGTCTATAATTTCGAGCACTAGCACAATATTTGTCAAAGTGAGAACTCAAGAAAGACTCATTGAGTTCATGGTTTTACATCTAAGAACTCAAGGTTCAGTTTTTTAAAATCTATTGGAGTTTCACTTGTCAAAAATTCAAACTGTAGTGCCGTATGCTCAACCTTTTTGGTATTTGTCTAACAACATTTTTGCTCAAATTTTATGCTCACCTTAAAAAATAGCTATTTCTCAAATAGTAGCTAGTTATTCATAAGCCAATCAAAACAAAGAAATTGTACGGCTTATTCTTCAAATCAAATGAACAAGTCTTTAATTTTTGCCCTTGAAATAGGCTGGCCCTTAATTTTTACCTTCCAACTTGAACTTATGCCTAGTGAGACATAAGTTTTTTTTAAAGCTTATTACATAACTTGTGAAATATTATAATACAAAAATATGAATTTATGCCTCACGAAAAAAGCTGTTTGGCTTGAGGGACAAAAGTTAAGACCAACACAAAACAGAGATGACCCGTTCAAAACTGTCCATGACCCGTTTGGCCCATGAAACGCGCTGAATAGAGCAGAGCAACTGGGAGTAAAAAGGAAGGATGGTTGAAGTCGACTAAAGGATTTTGATAAACCCTCCTTTAAGCCCTTTGGAGAACAACCATGGCAATGGCACGTCGTTTAGTTAGACCTTTAGGAGGAATAGCCAAAAGGGTTTTGCTCCAGCAGCCAGTGATGTTCAATTTGTGTAGAAATTACATATCAGAGATGCGTAAAGAAGCATTTGAAGAGAACATTCTCAGACTCCTCCGCTACGAGATTCGTTATGAGCTTGAACGTTCTCCTCCCTCTCAGGTACCCCACTTTCGTGTATGACGCAATTGCTTGTATCAAACAAGGATTCCAAGTATTTTTGTATTTGGTTGTAAAGGAGAGAAGAGAGCATTTTTTTTTTTGGAATTCTGAAGATGGAGTTGGAAAACAAGTGATAAATGTTCATGGCCAAACACTGATTTTGAAAAATAGTAAAAATTATTCCGGGTAAAAGGGAATAATTCTCATGGCCAAACGGGTCCTAAATCTTTTCTGATGCAAATTAATATTTTCACTCTACTGAAAGTGACTGAAACTACCGAGATTTTCTACAGTATTTGGTGCAATTGATGCGCCTGCTACTACAGCTATGCCTCAATAGCTAGCAAGTTGAATCATTTATATGAATCCTGAATATACATAAGGCTTAGGGAGAAAAGGAGCTTATCTGCTGATTCTCCTTTCTTGTTAAAGTGGGGGTTGCAAAGTTAGCTAATGTACAGTGGTGGTGTAGCGGATTAGTTCCTTTTGTTTATTTCAGGTGGTCCTGTTTGCCAATTTAGGGTAGAAGGCTAGTAGGTAGTCACGTTTATCCTTTCTTACGAGTAGTTATATTGCTCTATAGTTTCTTGTCTCTTGATTTCTGCGAGTATCTGTTGGTTTATAATGGCTTATTTACTTTCATTGTTTTCATTTTCATAATTGCTTTGATTTGTTTGCCCGTATCTGACCTTTCATATGCCTTTTCTTGAGCCGAGGGTCTTCCGGAAACAACCTCCCTACCTAAGGTAGGGGTAAGGTCTGCGTACACTCTACCCTCCCCAGACCCCACGTTGTGGGATTCACTGGGTATGTTGTTGTTGCTGTTTGCCAATGTTTTGAGCAGGCAACTGGACCTTATCAATTTATTAAAATTATTGAATCTAGAGATATAGTAATGGGGAGAAGGCAAAATTGTTAATTTTGCTGATTAGAGTTGACATTGGTGTTCCATTATACAATACCCTCTTAACCATGCAAAGAGATGAACCTTGTCAAACCCCATGTTTCTTCTTCTTCTTCTTTTTTCCATGTTTAGGCTGGAGTTTGATGATCTTTACCATTTTCTGAAGGTGTGACTGGTATACGGGAAAGCCTGATAGATTTTCACTCTTTCTTAAAGTAGGGTTGGGCTTTTTGTTGTGCTGCTTGTTGGGAAAAAACTAGTAGGATGAAGGTGACTTCTGAGAAGAGTAAACTGTATTAATGAACTTTGTCACCGAAGATCTCAAACCAATTTCCTCTTGTCCAGGTTAAAAGCAATGATTTTTTTTTTCCTGGGATAACTTTGGTGTCCGGGCCAGCTTGCGCACACCTCGACAATTCCACGGATACCTGCTACCTCTCACCAGCAACAGGTACCAGGTAACTTAGTCACCCAGGCTAGAACAGATGTGAAGACATCACCTAGTGATCTATTCCACACCGTAGATAGGATAATCGATTACCTGCACGAAAACGAGAATGTTCATTTACTCTTGAGATAACACAAGGACAAGAAAATCTTAGATTTTGCTTGTTTGCTAAAAGTGATAATTGGATATTATTGAACTCTAGCTTTGCATCAGATACGTTTGATAGTAAAGTAATGTCATCATATGATCTGAAGCATACAATACATTTAAATACGGGGTCACTGAAAAGATGAGACACACATTTGTAAGTGTATCAAATAACACAATCGCCGAACAAAATATGTATTAACACATTCCGTGCATCACAAGGTCAGGTCTGAATTTTGCTCATGTAGCTACCACACCCTGATTTCTTATAAATTCTATACACGTTAGAAATATGCTTTGTGGTAGCTAACTTTGAAAATGCTAAAACATAAATTTGTAAAGCTACAGAGATGTGTATTCTTGGCTTATACATGTAATGCGGACTTACTTTAACTAGTTAACTAGTAATTATCTTGCATCTGCTTCATCTCTATGCTCTGATGTATGGATGCAACACATGTATACCTATTCCAAGTAATTCGTGTTGCAGAAGGTAATTTGTGAACTATGTCTGTTTTTACTATTGGCTCGTTGTTGATAAGTATTTGTACATATTCAGCAATGTCTCTAGTGCTAATCTTTGCAATTACTGAATTGCAGCCCATCACGGAATTTGATTCATTTATCATTGATGAAAGGCCTGGAGAACAATGGATTAAATTAAACAAGAAATTTGGGGAGAATGAAGAAATTAGAGTTGAAGTTACCATGTTTGATGCATCTGTTCCTGTTAAAAAAGGTGGTGATGTGTCTGCAGCAGATGACGTGCACCTTCACATAACTATGATTGTGAATGTTCTCAAAGGAGAAAGCAATGATGTGCTTGAGTTTGTTTGTTCTGCATGGCCAATCAGTGTTGAGATTCGTAAAGTTTACACGCGTGGGCAGAAAGGCATAGTGGATCAACCTTATGTTGGGCCTCCATTTAAGTATGTATCTCTGATTTAATTTCCTAACCTCCATCTAGATTGCTAAAAATTTCTTATTTAGAGTTTTCCTGCTGAGTTTGCCTATGTGTTTGGTAATGACTTCAGGAGCGGGAAATGTGTGAAACTGAACATCCCAAAATTTCCTCAACTCTTGTACTACCATGATTTTGAATCATTCCTGTATTGTTTTAGTTATGAGCAATGGCGGAGGCAGGATTTTCGCCGAGGGGGTTCAAGATATAAAAAAGTAAACATACGAAGAAGCCTAAGGGGGTTCAACGTCTACTATATATACATAAAAAATAATTTTAACCTTGTAAAAACAGTGTTTTTTTCCGCCGAGGGGGTTCGGATGAACACCCTCGGCATAGTGTGGCTCCGCCACTGGTTATGAGTAGTTATAGTTGAAACTCAGCAAGGAGTCATTATATAGTTCTGATAGGTTTTGCGTTGGTGATGATACTCCCAATTCTTCATGTATATTTTCTTTCCGTTTTCTTTTCCTGTGCAACTGATGGACTGTCATCTCCAGCGATTGCAGTTCACCTGATAGTTTGATTGGTCTTTCTTTTTCAAATTGTAATTTTCAGGGAATTGGATGATGAACTGCAGAATTCTCTTTATGATTTCCTGGAGACAAGGGGAATAAACGATGGACTTTGTGTATTCTTACATCAATACATGAAGAACAAAGATAAACTTGAATTTATTCGCTGGATGGAAAAGGCCAAATCGTTCATAGAGAGGAAATAGAGATAGTGTTTGCATTTCTTCCGCCACTGTTGCCTTGCTAACTTGCTTGCGGACCATGCTCTGGATTCATTAGTTGAGAAAAATTATACTTGCAGGTTTAGAATGAGAAAGAAACACTTTTCATCTCAATTGGAAGTCTGCCATGCTAGTTTTTTTGTCTTTTCAAGGTTCCTAGAATTCTACCATATCAGACAAATGAGCCTTACAGAGAAGACGGACAACAACATTACTAATTTAGTTGGTGTATTATGTGAAGTTCAAAAATCATGATCCCATTCTTCAATTGACAAAGTTTGCACTGCATCTTAGTAAAGTGTACACCTGGGCTTTGCCATGTTATAGGTTTCTCCTTTTACTCGACCTCTCTGGTATTTACTTAACTTTTCAGACTGCTTTGTGTTGACCTCTTACACAGAGATTTTTGGCTGGTGCTTAAAGAGCTGCCAATAATGTCATAATTTTTAGGAACAATGTTATTTTATGTATTTGTGATCTACTTCAGTAGCAAGTAGCAATTTAGCCAGTTCAACTTTGAGCAAGCTTCCTCTTTTGACGAGTTTTTCATCATGCCATGTCCTCATATGGGCTTTGTTTCTTACTGTTTCAAAAACCAACTATCCAGGTAAAGGTAAATTATATTTGGCAACACCATCTTATTTTCTTTGCTTCCCTTTTCTTTTTTTAAATCATTTTGCTGCTATTCTGAATTTCTTGGTGTAAACTGTTTCGCATTTTACGCTGCGGTTACTGAACATCTTTAATCAAATACTTTGTGATGCAGCATAAGTGCTTCCTTCCAGCTGTTTACGGACTGTTAGTAACTTGGTACAACCAAGATGCTTTTTTCTTTTATTGGTGATAGATGTCGGCATTAGCTGAAGATGCATCAAGATATATTAGCTATTTATCTAGTCAGATCGACTCTCTTTTCCTTAATTGGGAATATTAGGTATGTTATATTACATTTATCTGCATCTGACCTTTGATGCTGGTTTAAGTGGACTCTTGCACTCCTGTTTGTATGTGTGCTTGTGAAATGATGTAGTAGGTAATCTCTATTTCTCTGTCTAACTCAACTCTCTTCTTTTAGAGTTCTTGTTGGAAACAAACACTGATGTACTCTATTTCTACATGTGGAATCTGATACAATAACGGAATCGAAAACAACAATAAAATGACAAGAAAGTTAAAGATAGATAGATTGACACAAAGATAGGCACAATTAGGCAACCAAAGTTATGTAATAATTAAGACCTCCTAATCACACACTATTAAGCACCAACCTCTTAGGATGACCTCAAGGGATTTGACTCCCAAGCAACAAATCCTCTCAATAAGGTTCACAATCAACTACTTATGATTACCTACTACATTATGATAGTCTACTACTTATACTAGATAGGAAAAGGAAGACTAATGCTCTATTACAAGATTACCCTTAATGAAGTAAGGGTCTTGTTTGGTTGGTCTTCCTTTGGGATGAAGACTAGCATTTATGGAATAGCCTCTTTTTGCACTCTTAGCCACCCTTCACTCATTCGACCCCTTTTTAATGTTCATCCATCTCCACTTGTTCCTCCCAAGCAATCTTTCACACTTGGGATCTCCGAACTGGTGCCAAAGCATGCTCGCGGGCGCTCATCTTCATGTACAGTCCTTGTGATATTTGGGGCTCCTCTACTTGATTCCACATAGGTGACCTTGGGGCAACTAGGGCAACTAGGATTGCATCATTCTCCCCTTCTTGAAAGGAATTTGTCTCAAATTTAAGGGGTCACCTACACACATCCAACAAGAAGACAACACGCCACCACTACAACATTCATTAGTACTAGAGAGATCCACGAGGATCATCTCACAATGACAATCATCAAAGGTAAACAAGTAGTAGAAGAAATTGTCTCTTAATTCAAACTCAAGTGTAAAATCCCCATCGGATACAAAAGTCTCATCACATGTACAAGGGCCTTCACAAGTAAACAAAGTGGTACGGAAAGTATCTAACAATGTCGTACTGTCAATGTAGCCATCAACAAAGTCACTTACAACATCAAAACCTTGTTTCTTTATCGACTCATGACTACTCAAATATGACACTACACTCGTATCACCACAAAAGACTCCCTCACTACATTTTTAGGAAGAAATGGATCATAATTGGAGGGGTCACTCGAATGAAGCCATGCACGAATATCATCATCATAAATAGGTGGGCCATCATAAGACTCATAATCATGGACACTAGAGGTTGAAATGTCACTACTAGGATTACGCAAGTAGTCAAGCAAGTCAATTCTCCCCTCAACTAGCGGTGCATCCTCTCTTGGCATACCCATAACATTAAACAATTGTGTATATTGATCACTATCCCAAAAGGGGTTATCATAGATTTTGTAGTCACTCAAGGAAGCTACATCAACATTATCACATAGCAAACCACTAGGCAAATCACTAGAAATGATCTCATCATCAACAAATATGGCATTATCATTAGAGCGGGAATAGTTACTAGACAAAGAATTGTCAAAACATGAGGTATTACTCTCAATTAGGTAAGGATCATAAACATCAAGCTTAATGCAAAGCAAACAATCACTCGCACTCAAATTATCATCCAAATCACCCGAAGAAGTAGGAGTACTATGAGAAAATGGTTTACTTCGACATTCATTCAAAGAATCCTCCGGATTGCCTTGACGAGCCGGTTTGTGTGGTATCTCCTCATTATCATAGCCCTGCGAGGGATAAGAAGTAGAACTAGACAAAGATAAGGTTAGTTTGTTAGGTGTTAAAGAGTAGTCCCGATGCATGATAGTGACCCCCTCACTTTGCTCCTCATCCTCCTCCTTAAACTATCTCCAACTTGCCAATAGTGTCGTCGTATCTTTTCCTCTTGGCTCCTTCTTTTTCTCGCTTCCCTCTTGCAAAGTACTTCCTCCACCACTTCCTTGTCCATCCTTGCTTTTCTCCCTTAACTCCCTCATTTTTTGATAGACTTCACTCATTTGCAAAGGTGACACAGGACATAACACATGTTTGTGCTCATTGTGTACAAGTGAATACCGATTGGTCCGCCATTATGTTTGGTTGGCCTATCATATTGCCAAGATCTCCAAGTAGAAGATGACAAGCTTGCATGGTAACAACTGCACAAACGACCTTATCTTGATACTTCCCAATTTTGAACTTAATAATAGCTTGTCGAGTCACTTTTAACTCTCCACATTCGTTGATCCATCGGAGTTTGTAAGGATTTTCATGATTGACGGTGGGGAGTTTCAAGAAGTCGACCAACGTAGTACTTGCAACATTTGCACAACTCGCACTATCGATGATCATGACACACACACATTTTGATTGATGACACACTTGGAATGAAAGAGATTCTCTCATTGGTTAGGATTATTCATGGCCTGGCTTATCATTGTTCTCCTTATCACATAGTTCAGAATGGTAATCTCCCCTTCTTGAGGCTTGGCTATACATATCAACACTCTCCTTGCCAAACAAATGGGAATGGTGACATCACCATAACCCTCCATATCACTTTCCTCGCCATCACCCTCAAGTTCATTATACCCATGATTGCCCTCTTCATCTTCCTCCTCATATTCTCCGTCATCATCACTACAAGCTTCTTTCAAAATGAAGGCTCTTCGATTGGGACACTCATTTACTATGTGGCCAAAACCTTGACACTTAGAGCATCGGATTGGGTTAGATTTCTTACCTCCTTCTTTGGAAGCAAACTTTAGAGGTTGCTTCTCAACTTAATTGTTTATTTCAAAGGGTTTCTTGGCTTCTTGCGCGGGGCCCTTACTCTTTTGCAAATTTTGCAAATTTGAGGAAGAAGTTCCTCCATATTTGTTCGTGTTCCATGAACTTGTGTAACCTTTCAACTTATTGATCTTGTCCTCGTTGAGACCCTACACTATCTCAGTAGTTGCTTCAAGAGTTTCATCAATATCACTATAGTTGTGGAGTCTCATTTGGGAAGCAATTTCTCCATTAACCCGGCTGGGAACTGAGTCATAGTATTCAATCCATCCTCTTCAAAGTCGATTCTCATTTTCACAAGTTGGAACTCATCATAGTATTCTTCCACATTCTTTTTGTCTTGCCTCAAAGTATATACCTTCTTATATTGCTCTTGCTTGTAACGTTCGGTGACACACTTGCGCCTCAAGATATTCTTTAGCTCTTCCCAAGTAAGTGTGGAGCAAGTCCATGCAATCTTCTCGCTTTCACTTGAGTTTCCCACCATGTGGAGGCGAATCCTTCAAATTGAACAATGGCATAAGATGCCTTTTTCACCTTGGACATGTCGTTTGTCAAGAAGTTTCTATCACCAAATCAAGAAAAACATCAGGATCACTTCCAACCTTTGAAGGTTGGAAGAGTGACCTTGATGGAGTTGAGACTCGTGTCTCGTCCTCCCCTGTTACCATGATTCCCATTTAGTTCCTCATCATAGTCATAACCTCAGTGGTCTCAACCTTGGTAACCTTCACGAGCTTGGTATTCTCCTTGCCTACCCATTTGAGGGATAGGACCATTTTTTCCACCTGTACCTCGATAGGCACCTTGTGCTTGCCCTCGTTGTCCCAAGCTTGATTGGCATAACACTGATGAATAGCATTATCTGTCTCATCATCATCAAGTGGTGGTTCATCCCGGTACGGTTGTCGGATATTTGGACGGTTTTGGGCTAGCATTGGTTCATGCGGTGTTTGGTCTTATGGAGGTGGTAGGTCCTTTTGAGGTGTTGGAAGGTTGGTGGTAGTGTGGTGTTTTGAGGGGCAGGATAATATAGTCGATGAATGGTTCCGGGTGACAACGTAGGGGATTGGTCTGGATGTTCCCTACTCGTAGTTCCTTGGAATTGAACTTGGGGGGAATATGACGATTTCCTCATGCTTCCCTTCATGGCTCCTATCTCTCCCTCAAGGGTTCCTATTAGACTAGACATGTCCCCCATTTGTCTAGACATCTCGATTATCATTGATGCCAAATCATTTAGTGTTACTTCCCCGATGGGAAGTTGAGTTCCATCTCCGATTGACATGGTACCTAGAAGACAATCAACAAAACAAGGAAACGCGTTGGGTTAGTGCAAATCAACTCACAATCGCTCAAGTATGTGCACCTTTGGTTGTTTCAAAAATTGCTTTGGCCAATGATTGTGTCCTTGTTAATGTCGATTAGTCATAAGGGATTCAAATTCTACTCTTGGCCGGAATAGATTCTTGTTAGACTAAGAAAGACGGACGACTCAATTAATCTAGCGGACTTGAATCAAGAAGTTTCAACGAGATTAAAAACAAGAAAAGCACGAAAAGAATTAGTAGGAACGAAAATATGGACAAAAGAACTAGCATATACAAGTAGAACAAGTACTAAATGTACACTAGTTGAGGAAACAAGAAAACGGAATGCTAAAAATTGGGAAATAAATAAAATTTCGGGGCCGGTTGGGTGATAACTTGAAGACGCGGTCCTAAAGCCCTAATTGATCCAAAGTATTAATTTGAAATAACCAAAATTTTAAAATTTCTATACTTTTTTTTTTTTTTTTTGCTCCTTACCTAAGAAATAAGGACACAAACAACCAAACCAAGTATCAAGGAAAATTTTGGAAAATGGAGTGAAAGGAATTGAATCAAACGTACCTTTTTTGTTGTTGGAACTTACGGTTGGACTGGAAGTTTTATACGGTCCGTATTTGATTGACAGACCGTATGTGTGTACCGTAAATAAGGAACAGAAAATAATATTTTGGACTTCAAATTTACGGTTGGAATTTACTTCGATTATACAGTTCGTGTAAATTTTATGGCCCGTATCTGGCAACTGTAAATCACAAACAGTATCCAACTTTTTTGGGGCTTCAATTGACAGCCAAGATTTAAGGTCCGTAAAGTTGGACCATATCCTTGTTTCAGCGACGAATTTTTGCACGTGGGTCCTTGAATTTTGGGTTGGATTTTATGAATTTTGTGAACTTCTGGGGCCCATTCAACCTTGTTTTTGCTCTTTTGGGACTTGAAAACAACTTTTTCAAAACTTGGGTGCAAACTTTTGGATCAAACTTTCTTTTTTGGTCTTCTTCTTCACTTGAATCTATGAAGGTTGCTCGAGAACAAATGAACATTCAAATTTCTAGCTACCTTCAAATCAACTCATTTTACTCCCGAATTTCGGATTTAGGCTCCCCTAATTAAGTAGAACAAAGCCCAATGATGATCAACTCTCAATTTTGTAACAAATCAAAACCCACCAAGTTGTTCTTCAATTTTGTTAAAAGCTCCCAACTCAACAATGGTAGATACTTCAATTTTGACTCAAATGACACGAAACTTAGGATTTAGACTCTACTAACACTAGGAAACAAGATTCTAAGGTCAAATCAACAAAACAAACGCAAAATCTTTTTGGGGTTTTTTGGTGGAAATTTTGCAGTTTTTTTTTTTTTTTTGGAATCAAATTTCCAAGACTAGATTTGTTGAAACAAACCTAATTTAGGTTCTGATACCAATTGATACACTAACGGAATCGAAAACAACGATAAAATGACAAGAAAATAAAAGATAGATCACAAAGATAGGCACAATTAGGCAACTAAAGTTCTATAATAACTAATACCTCCTGATCACGCACTATTAAGCACCAAACTCTTAGGATGACATCAAGGGATTTGACTCTCAAGCAACCAATCCTCTCAATAAGGTTCACGATCAATAGCTTACACAAGCTCTCAACACTCAATGTGTTTGTAAATTCAATATTCATAAAACTCTTACCCTAGGGAAATAAGATAGTCTACTACTTATACTAGATAGGAAAAGAAAGACTAATGCTCTATTGCAAGACTACCCTAATCAAGTAAGGGCTTTGTTTGGTTGGTCTTCCTTTGGGAATGAAGGCTAGCATTTATGGAATAGCCTCTTTTTGCATTCTTAGCCACCCTTCACTCATTCGACCCCTTTTTAATGTTCATCCATCTCCACTTGTTCCTCCCAAGCAATCTTCCACACTTGGGATCTCCGAAATGGTGCCAAAGCATGCTCACGGGTGCTCATCTTCATGTATAGTTCTTGTGATGTTTGGGGCTCCTCGACTTGATTCCACGTAGGTGACCTTGGGACAACTAGGATTGCATCGGAATCCCTTCTTCATTTGTAAGCTAATTAATGTAATCCCTGGAGAAGCTAAGAAAGGTACTTGCAGCTATATATAGAAGATGTCTTATTTTGATTGAAGGTTAGGTTGAGATAGCTCTCACTGTTTAGCTGCATCTACTCGCTATTATTAAGCCCAAGTATGATGACGATATACTCATTGATTCAACAGCTGTTATACTTTTTTTTGATGATCTAAGCTCTATCCAGTAATGGGGAAAGAAGGCATTGGTCGTCTAGATCAATTATTGCCCTGGTAGAATGCTTGTTCCTACATACATCATTTTTCTACCACTACCTACACCTTTGCTTTATGTAAAAAAAAAATTTAATGGTTCAAAATGGTCAAACCCTCGAAAAGAGGAAGCTTCTATTGCATTATCATGAACTGTGAGTTTGAATCTGATGAAATTATCTTTTTGTTGTGCTCTATTGAGTAGTCCAACGTTGTTGCTTTCCCAGTCTAAATGTTATCTTCATGGGTGGGAGTTGCTTTCGGAATAGAAAGCAACATATGAGACAATTAGTAGCATTATCTTATGGGTCATACCACATTGTCTGGTTTTTGTTGGATACAACCAACTTATTGATTATTTAAGCATACAGATAAACTAGCAGTCTCTCCGTGAAATACACATTGAAAAAGAAGTGGAGTTTTCCTTTTCTTCAATAGTTCCTTAACCTACCAAACAGGGAGAAGAGTAGCGGTTTGCTCGTTGCTACTTCATGTCCTTTGTTTATTTAGTATTACCTTTTAGATGACTTTGTAGCATACGTTATTTAGGTATCTTGTTCTCCATCACATGAGTTGTTTTAACTTGAGGAAAGGTCCAGTGCAATTTCCTTCACTGTTTACGCATAGTTAGCAAAGAAATACATTCCTTGTCAAAATGAGTGTCCCACCAAAAAGAACAAAGACATCCAAGCTCCATCCTATTGCTTCGTGTTTGTCTGAAACTTACTCGTTATATGCTTTGAAAACTTAGTTGAAGCCTATTCTTTAACCTTTCTGTATTGACAACTCTTGCATTTCTGCAAGTGGCCTCACCACTAATCAATACAGCTATAACAACTACTACTGGTATGCTTCAATTTTAAGTAAATTGAGGTCAGTTATATGAATCAGCACTGCACTTCATTTATTGTGGATAGCATCCAAAATCGAAAAGATGGATAGGTTCTTTGAGAAAATCAATTCTAGTAGTGGACAATGTAGGTCTATTTCTAGCCGTGGAGAGTGCAAATTCATTGGTCCAAATCCAGATCAGATTACACGTGTCCCTTAATTTCAAAGGCTATAGCTGGTATTCGGAGAGTCGAGTCGTTTCATTTGACAACTTGGAATGTCAATAAATGGCCCTTTGCTCATGCTTAGAGGTGATAAATGGACGGTAGGGATTAAATTTAGACAGGTGAAGGTATATTGAATCAAGAAATTGATCATTGAGTAGTATTAAAATACTGAGTTAAAATGAGCTAAACAATATGCTAGACCAATCTCTTTGTTTGTTATATGAAATAAAAAATTATTAAAATATTTTTTTTAAAAAAAAATTATGGTCAATTTGGTCTATGCGTATCCCAAACCAGGCAAAGTTGTACCTAAGTGGA
The DNA here is from genome assembly GCF_029784015.1 of Lycium ferocissimum. Taxonomy (NCBI): domain Eukaryota; kingdom Viridiplantae; phylum Streptophyta; class Magnoliopsida; order Solanales; family Solanaceae; genus Lycium; species Lycium ferocissimum. Next base: position 5,745,793 of record NC_081346.1, on the reverse strand, counting down.
ATTTATGTTAAAATGACTAATAAATGGATAAATCTTTAATCCGTCCAAACTTGAATAGATTGAATGTTTCATATTTTTATGGGTTAATTTTGTCATCCTTATTCATGTTTTGGATCAAAGGGTTCAATGGAGTTGGTTGAGAAACTGCCAAGTCGTACATGTTGCTTTCCTTAGCTGCGGGAAAAATGAAAGGAAGAAAGTAACCATCAATCAAGCAATGAAAATACATACATTCGGCCCACGTTGTCCATTTTAAAGTTTTCGAACTATTTGTCGTTTTTTGTGCCATAAAAACACTAGAGAAACATATTTTCTTGACTTACTCTGTAATATCAGTAATGCCACCAACCCAACACCTTTTAATTTCATTTGGTTTTCACTAACACAGACAGATAATTAAGTATTTTTCTCTTGCACGCGCCAAATGATTTCTGATCCTCAACTCTCTTTACATGCACATCATACCTAGTAGGAATAATTAATTAGTGACCCTTAATTAGTGGTAGTCAGTTGTTTTTGTTTGTTGCTTTGAGTTGGATTACTTTGAGAAAATGACATGATTGAGTTTAAAATCCATCATAAAGACTAATTTGGTCCCACCATATTATGGAGTGTTCCTGTTTAAAAGATTTCTTAGGTAAGAAATCAATGCAATCAAGATTTTACAGCATTAAAATACGAGGATAATGATGTGATTGATTAGCTTAAAAATGTTTCTGAGACTTAATTAGCAAGATCTCTAATGAGCGTGGACAAAGGTCATTTACACAACTTACACTTCTCACATGCCTCCACCCCACCAACCTAATGAGAATGACCCCTCAATAGATAGTCTATTTCATCAACCGCTCACTGCATATTTTGGATAATCTCAACCATTGGAACTGCAAGATTATATTTGGAGCAGTAACTGTTATTAATTCATCAAACGGTACGAAATTTTTGTCGGCATGTGCATTTGTCACGCATTAAGCATCAATCCCATCCGAGGCCAAATAGTTACTTCTTTGTTTCAATTGATGTGGTACGGTTTGAATTTTTTAAATTTTGATCATGACTTCGAATATAGAATTTTTAAGTTTTTTAAAATAAAATTTATATATTTGAAAATTGTGTAAGAAATATTATAAGTCACAATAATTAAATAATTTAAAAGACATAAAAAATTGCTATAAAAGTAAGAAATTAAAAGATCACGATATAAGTGAAAAAATTAACTTTCGAAATCCAAAAAGTACCACACACGTTGGAACATAGAGAGTAAGTAATTTTTTCATATGTGGACTTTTGAAGTTGTGAAAACATGCATTTCCAGCTTGTAAACTTTAAACTCAATTATTGAAGAAGTACGTTTGCATTTTGGTTGTCCGTCATTGGAGGCAAGATTTGAGCATTATCTTTACCAAAATTATCGGAAATCACATCATAAGAATTAACTAGTCGTCTGCAGAGTAGTGCAGCCGTAAGAACATTTACAATAGTGGACCTATAATTTACCGACCAGCAATGCTACTAAGTACGAAATCTGAAAAGAAAATAGTAAATCAAGGACGAAAAATGTCAAGTAAAAAAAAAAAAAAAAAAAACTTAATGCTACTAACTAGTACAAATAATTTAGAGTCTGAGAGACAAGTCAAGCTTCTTCAATTCTTCTGGAGTGTGAAGAGGACCACCACCACTGTCCCATCTGTATGGTGAAATACCATCAACCTGCGCACTAGGAAATTTTTGGATATTGTTATCAAACCTAGCAGCACCACCACCTGATGATGTTCCAGCTGCCACGTTGTAATTATTAGTAAAATTACTCTCCACCCCGAGTCTACCAATAGCAGGCTGCTGTTCAATTGGCCTTCTAATTGACCAACCAGGATGTCCGTATAACGGTGCACCAAAAGTGCTATTACTAGGCTTGTGAATCATGGAATGGACTTGAATTCCAAGAGACCTATTGAATGAACCATGCAGTGGTAATGAAGCCATGCTTGAATATTTGTCGTAACCAAAATCTGCTGATGCATTAAATTTTGCTCCTCTTTTAGCCATTGTTCTCTCACGTTTATGCGCATTTTGATGACCCCCAAGTGCCTGTGAACTGTAAAATTTCCTCTGACAATAATTGCAAGAAAACACACGGGGCTCAGTACTTTCGTTGTTGTTGTTGTTATTATTATTACCTGCTTCGCGATCCGATGAACTTGTCTGAATATTGGATTTGGACCCGTGTTCGAGGCTTAGATCAAGAATAAGATTATCTTTTTCTTGTTCATATGCTTGAACTTCCATATTCTTTGGGATTGGATTGTGTGGAGTGTGTATTTATTTGGACAATTGAGAGAAGTACATATCACATATGGATCAAAGAAAGGGGAAAGTGGGACTAGGAATTTGCAGTTTCAGCCACTTTGTGTTGTGATGATGAATGATGAGTAGGAGTATTTTTTTTTGGGTTTAATAGAAGACGGAATAAATGTTTATTGATTGAGAATTTAATGCTGTGGTACTATGTAAGGAAGGATGCATTGCAGTTACAGTGGCTTATTATAGTAAAAAGATACTCCAGAGTCCAGAGGGGTTTTTATGTATACTCCAAATAATAATACAGATAGATTAGGGGATGGAGGGGGTTGGGGAGGGTCGGGTGGGGTAGGGAGATGCATGTGTTTAAGAATTTTGATGGAAACTCATGAAGGAAACAGGGGACTGTCACAACACCATATATATACACCCCATTTAATGTTTCTTTAACTTTTTCCTTGTCTAATCCCACGTTTGCTGCCTCTTTTGGCCACCATCCATATTCTTGTCTTCTTTCGTTTTTCCCAATTTTGGATTTCTCTGCGCTTCTATTTATATTTCTTTCTGAAAGTTATGTACTAGTTTACTTTTACTTATCCAGTATTTTAAAAATAGATTTTTACTTTTATTTATCACTTTTAGCATATCAAGATAAGACAATTTATTTTTTCCTATTTTACCCATAGTATTAATTACTCACTTCAAATTATTTTCAAATCTAATAAAAATATGTACCAATTAATATAGATATATTGATAAACTATGCACTTCATTTATTATTTTTTAAATAGCGTGAAAAGTTCAAAATAGACAAATAAAAATGAACGGAGAGAGTATTAACCTTGCTTCTCAGTTTTCAAAATCATTTCGTACTAGTACTAGATTTGACCTATCAGGTAAATGTGCAATGATCAAGATTCAAGACCATGACAAGAGAAGGGGTGAAAATCTTTGATTTATTTTTGTCCGTTTGTATTTTGTGAAAGGAAGAATATTAGTAGGCGTTCGGACATGCGATTTGAAATCATAATTTGAAATTATGAGATGAAATTGGACATGCATTTCATCTCATGGCTTCAAACCATGATTTGAAATCCCAAATCATCCAAAAAGGCATGATTTGGGGTTTCAAACCATGGTTTCAAAAATTTTAAATATAAAGTGTGACTCATAAATTTATATTTTGTAAAAAAAAAGACTCATAAGTTGGTAAATATTTATAACAATTACTCCCACCAATTATTTACCAACCTTTATTTATGTCTACCATGTGGGATGATTATATTAAAGAGTAGTTACATTACTATTCATGTTAAATTTTCTTTTTTATTGAACTAAAGCTTGATCAATTGATGTTGTATTTTTTAGAAAGGCCTTCTAGTAGCGTATTGATTTTGTTATGAACTATGACTTGCTCATTTGGTAAGATTGTATAAGAATTGAGAATATTTTTATAGTTTTCACAACTTGTGGGGTTTTTATGTCTATAAGAAAAAATACAACTTAAGAAATCCAAATTGTATGTCCAAACATGATTTCAAATCATGATTTCAAATAATGGTTTCAAACCATATCCAAACGGCTCCTTAGTACTACTAAACATCAAGTAATTATAGTCCAGTTCAGAGTTTTAGCATTTTATGGGGATTAATTATATTTTTTTCAGAGCCAGCCAATGTTAAAAGGATATGCTTTAATGAATCAACGCATATCACGCATATTTTTCACATCAGTTACATATATTCCTAAAGTTAAATATTCAAAGTTTTAACTGTTGATCTCACTATCTAAGTTTTCTTTCAAATTTGAACTTGCAAAATAAACTTTTGGCACAAACATGAGTTGGCAATTAATTTAGCGTGTCTTTTTAAAACTTCCAAAATAATCAATAGTGAATGATTGTGGAGTATAATTTATTGCGAAAAAAACAGTAAGTACTATTTAAGTACAGACCGGGTAGTGCTGCTGATACTGCCTTACATTAATTAGCATCTAATTTATGATTTTCGACTACAAAGTACAAACTGAAAAATGCCCTCATTTTTTGTAATTTGCACTTTATTAATTATTTTCATTTTTGGTCGTTAGTAGTATTTTATTTCATTCAAGCGTTTGTCAGTACTTTGCTTTCACTTAAGTTTTCATCAAAAGTCTAATAATGAGGATCAGCTTAGCCAGATTAAATGAGGACATGAATTCATTGACCTTTTGATAATAATATACAAGTACCATAATTCGGTAAATAGTTATATTAAGCAAACGTATACCAAAGAAGGATGTTATAAAGATGGTTGCTGAAAGATATTATTTTAAAAATTAAGTAATAGGACCGCTCAATATGTAGCAGATCTTATGGTCTAGCAAGCAAATCTTTATGTTTTTGCGTATTTACAAGTTCAATCCTTATTTGCTCTATGTAAATTAGAAGCAGATAAGTATGGTACGACTTTTGTTAGATTTGGTCCGCTTGGGAAACAATTTTGGTTCTTTAATTGGTTTATAATATTACTCTATTTGCACCCCAAAAAAAAATTAAATTCTTTGTTTTGCTTCTCTATCGCTCAGCTAGATATGATAAATTATATTATGCATATTATATTCTTCGTTTTCTGCAAATTAAATAGACGTTCTATTTATTCCATCCTGCCCATTTTTTTTATATAGTTCTTATTTCAATATTTCTGGATGAATTTATTACTCCCTCTGTATCAATTTATGTATGGTTCTAATTTCTTTTATTGGTAAATAAACAATTTTATTACCAAAGTATTTATGTACAAAGCAGGGAAAGCCCCAAGTCTCAATCAACATCTATCATCCTATTAACACCAACATCATTCTTTATCTTAGTCTATACAAATTTGTGACTTTCAAGCTTCCCAGCTAGTCTACTCTTCATAGTTCCTCTTCCTACTACCTCTTCGAGTGATCAGTCTAGTAATAAGTAACTGTTGGTGGTTTGCTTCTTCCTATAGTTATTATATTTGGAGAGTAAAAAGATACTATCTTAACTTTGATCATGATTATATTTTTTCGATTTTTTTAAAAATATTTTGAATTGTTAATTATGTGATTTATATTACTTTTGTGCAGCTTTTAAATGTGGAAATTTTATTTCAAGAAAATTAAAAAATTTATATCCAATTCACATCGAAAATTAGTTAGTTTACTTTAACGTCATACTCAGAATCAGGACACATAGATTGAAACAGAGTACATACTACTGGCTAAAATCAAGAAAAGGAAATAAGTAGATATATGCCAGGGCCTGGTGATTAGTTGAATATATAATTAGCTTTGAATGACATATGAGTGTGAATTAAGTAGCAAGTCTCACCGGCAATATCATTTTAACATAAGCAATAATCAATAATAAGAAAGCAGTGGGCCAAGCTTTTCCAAATAAAACAAAGAAGCAAAGCATGGAGTTTGGCCACTTTATTTGGCCGAAAGAGACCTACATTTGCAATTGCAAGTGATCAAAACTGCTTTCATCAACGAAAACAGATAAATGTTCATTAAAGTCCATCATTCTAAAAGAGTATAGTCCCAGATATTATGAAATACACCAACAGAAGTATTGATGTGTTAATTTTGTAATTATGTATCATGCTCCATTATTGCCCACTATATAAATGTTTGTTTGAAACTGATTTCAAGAACACTATATAGCTACTAGTGACGCAGTATTCATTTATTTCGATCACTTTTCATGCATACAAATATCTCAATTTGAAGCAAAAATATAAAGGCAACATAAGGAATATTCATGCATGGCTGTCACAACTCTAATAATGGATAAGTTATAAGTTCAGTGTACGCGAAGATGTACCTTTCTAGTAAAAGAAGGGAAATGGATGTACCTACTTTTATTTCCTTATGTTACTCGAACTAGCTATACCAAGAGTCCGGAACCAAAATGACCCAAAAAAAAAAAACCTTTTGAACCAAAATACCCCAACAAAAAAAAGGCATAAGTACCTTTTAGCGCAATATTTTACTGCGCTAAAGCACTTAACCGTGACGGAGCCGTTAAGTGCTTTAGCGCAGTATTTTACCGCGCTAAACCAATTTCTCTCTCCCCTATAGCGCAGTAAAATACTGCGCTATAGGAGTCCACCATTTTCCCAAAACAGCCACTTATTACATTTTCACACATTTTTACGTAGTTTAGCCGTATTTTAATCGTGCTTTGAGACTCCGGAACTTCAATATTTTTTATAGAACCCTACTTATATTTGTACGATTAATAAGGTAGGCTCAATACTTCAAGGATACGCAAAAGTTTGGATTGTCGTTTTAGTGGTTGAAAAGGGCTCGAAGTCCTTTTTTGTTTGAAGACTTGTAGTCATCAGCTTTACGTTATTTATCTTTTAGGGTTTCGTGTTATTTTCAAATTAATGCTTAACTTTATTTCAAATGTGTCACGTTTTTTTTTATTATCAATTTAGGATGTGAAACTATCAACAATAATAAAGACTAAGATAATATTTATAAATGTAAATAGATATGCAAAAAATATATAATATTTACAATAAACTATACAACACTAATGTATATAAACTATCGTGGATGGGTCCCACATGTGGTATGCCTGAGACTATCCTTAGGCCTAAGGCTCATACCTGTTATATCCCGCATTTCGTACGTCGGGATATTCCGAGTAAATTGCGGGAAGTTATGGACAAGGCTATTTCCCGATTTTGTTTTAATGCACAAAGTCGCTTATGATTTTATTGGATGGGAATATTAAGGAAAATTTGGGGCTAAAAGTGGAATTATGGAAATTAATATTTCATGAAATATGGGACCAAAAAAATGAATTATGGAAAGTTAGACATTTCATGAAAATTTGGGGCCAAAGGTGAAGTTTTGGAAACTTAAATTCATGAAAAAAATGACCATGTGGCCATGCACATGACTTGTGGGCCATAGGCCACATGTATGAAGTATATATGTAGTGTTGGATGACTAATTAAGTCATGCTCATTATTTTCACTTCAAGAAATTTCAAGAAACTTGGAGAGGAGCCAAGGGAACCATTCGGCCATAGTTATAGCCGAAAATGGTCCCAAAGATTTGATCATGGAAAAATTATTTTTTTTCTAGTTTTCTACTAATTGAAAGGCCCTCGTTAACGTGGAGTAGTTGGTAGAGCAAGCAAAGCGCTCGTTTTTGCGGAATACAATTCTAGCCGAGGGAGTACTAGGTGGAAAAAGGTATGGTTCAATCTTATTTTTCATGTCTTATGGATGATTTGTACATGTTGTAGTATGTAGAAACAAATGAAATTCATGAAAATGTGGTATTGTTGTTATAGCCGTGTATGTGTGGTGTGTGGCCGTGTGTATGTGGTATTGTGTAGGAGTGGTGAATTAATTGTATCTACCATGTTTGGGTGTTGTTGTAATGTGTGAAAATGGATGAAAATCATGAAAGTTGTGGGTTGGTTGTGGTGGCCGAATATGGGTTGTGTTGTTTGGCAAGGAATGAACAAATTGTATTTAGTGTAATTTGGTTGTTGTGTTGTGGATTATGTGATGAAAATGAAGGTATTGGATGATACAAGTTGAAGTTGGGATCGTTTGTAAGCTAATGTAGAAGTTAGCATATTGATAATATAGTTTCTTATATTTACATGAATGATGTTGTAAAATGTGGTTGTTGATGTATTTGATGAAATTGGAAGAAAGAAACGTATTGTTGTTATTCTTATGGCATTTGGAAAGTTTTGGGTTGCATGATGCATTGGCTAGAATTTTGGAATATTGTGCGGATTGTTGGAAATGTTTTTGAATCGTGGTTGAATGGTTTTGGATTGGTATTTGAATATGCGATCGTTGACATTAGTTTGAATGTATGAAGTTGAATTGAATATAAATAAATGTCGTCGAATTATGTAGAAAGGAGTTATTGATGTTAGAATGTGTTTGGAATTGCTTATTGATATTGTTGATGTGGTTGTTGGTATTGTTGTTGAATATTTGGCCGAGTTGAATTCTCGGGGATGTCCAATTTATAGGGGAAATGCTGCCCAAATTTCTGTAGATAAAATGATGGTTTGGAGTTGAACTCTTCTACGCTTATGGCTAATGTTCGATGCCTATTGATGTGTTGTAGATCTCGAGAAGCCAAGACTTAAATTGGATTAGCGTAGGAAGCGGACGAGGTATGTAAAGCTCAACCTTTCCTTCTTTGGCATGTCTTAGTTGAAAGTAAGTTATGACACGAATCTCGAGGTAATTCTATTCGGTGATCCGAGCATGTTTGGATTCTTCTTGGCTTCTTGAAATTCGTATTCTTAATGTGGTCAAATCATGGTCCTTATGTCATTTGTATAATTAAATTTCAAAAGTTGCATAAAGGTTTTGTTTTCAAAAGGGTTTTGTTCCTAAACGATTCCGAAACTACGAACGTCCATAACTTTCACATAAGGGCTCGGATCGCTTCGATTTGTTCGTAGAAAGTTCTAAAGTGAATAATGTTTGTAACTTTCCGAGGCGGACTCGGATTAGTTTGGCGTGAGACTATGATCCCTATGGTTTGAATATGACTATGATCCCTATGGTTTTGCTAATACATTTATGATGTATACTATGTTTCCGAAAGATATTTGATACAACTATTGTCCAACTTTCAAATGACATTCCGTTTAGACTACTTCATTGAGTCTTTGAGATGTTTTAATTGCATTTGGTTTCTCACTACTGCGTCGTGCCGGCCCTCAATATGTCCTTCATGCGTCCGGGCAGGGCATGTATTCGTGCACGACTCTATTGCATTATTCACCGCGTCCCTCGCGCTAGAGGGCGGGAGCACGTTATATATATATATATATATATATATATATATATATATATATATATATATATATATATATGATGATGATGATGTGATGATGGGGATGGCGGCCGGGATGGCATACGAGTCCCTTGCTAGCGGGGCCGGACACGTTATTCACCGCGTCCCTCCTAGAGGGCGGGGCACGTTATATATATATATATATATATATATATATATATATATGCGTGGTGATGATATGATTTTATTTACCGCGTCCCTCATTAGAGGGCGGGGCACGTTATAAGTACACTTTATATATGTATATTATGATTTTACTCACCGAGTCCCTTGCTAGCGGGGCCGGGACATGCTATATGTTTCTACGATGATTTTATAACATTGACATGCATGATATATGTTTTCGAAGGCAAGTCTTATGATTTTACTCGTACTCTTCACTTCGGTATGATCCCGCTTACTATATTTCATGCTTTGCATACTCGGTACATATTCGTGCGACTCCCTTTCTTCGGGGGCTGCGTTTCGTGCCGCGCGGTACACCCGGATGAGTTGAAGATATTAGCGAGAAGATGTTCCGGCGGGATTGACGAGCTCCATTTTCCCGGAGTCTTTGCCGAGTCGAGCATTATGATATGGTTTCATGTTCCATGTTAGAGACTTTGCGAACGATGTCGTGTATGTAGTATGTCAGTTTTGTAAGCGGCTCCATAAGCCGATGTATTGTGATGCATTATTTTACGGGTTTTATACGATTACAGGTCTTACTTGATTTGAAAGAGATGAAAAGCAAGTTTGTTTTATGAAAATCTTTCATTATGTACTTATGTTATGCTATGAGGGCCCAATATGATTATGAGTATCACGAGAGTCAGCGGGTTCGCTCGGCCCTAGGTAAGGGTCGGGTGTCAATCACACCCTATCGGATTAAGGGTGTGACAATACCATCCCCACCGCCCTCGCCATCGTCTCCATCGCTCTTTTTTCTCTTAATAACCAGGCTCCAAGTCATGATCATCTCCTCTTCTCCTGGCCCGTGCGCCCTTAACTAGAATGTGCTTCTTCTTGGGATCTGGTCCCGCTAGCACGGGCAGAACCTCATGCTGACCTGGGTCTGGAAACTCGACCTCTTCCTCGTCGGGAGTCGCCACAGCAGGCGCCAAAGGATGAACCTGAAAAGTATATAATAATTAGTATCATTTCTTATTTATATTGAATACATTAACGTTTGTTGAATAATCAAACCTGTGTATCAACGGGCGCCTGAGTAGGCTCCTGAGATGGGTCTGTAGGCTCCTGAGATGGGTCTGGTGCAGAATATGAGGTAGTCTCCTAGACGAGATATTGTTCGAAGTCCAAATAAAGGTTATAAAAATTAAATAAATATTTACCTTATATTGAATAAAATTGATTTTAAGTAAAAATCTTACTTGCGCCTCGGAAGTCTCATGAGAAGACAACTCTGCCTCGGCAGGCTGATGAGAAGGCTCCTGAATGGGTCGCTACTGTGGACCCACTGGCTTCGAATCCTAAAATATGAAAAAACGAAATAATAAGTAACATACATATTTAAAATAAGTACTTTAAATAATCAAATATGTATTTTAAATATTGACCTTATATTGAATAAAACTAATTTTAATAAAAATCTTACCTGTGGCTCTACGGTCACATGGGAAGACACTGTTGGCTCGGCAGGCCCATGAGAAAACGCCTGAGTAGGTGGCTCTGCTGGACCCGCTGGCGCCGAATCCTAAAATATAAAATATTACTAAATAATGAGTAACATATATATTTAAAATAAGTAATTTAAATGAACAAATAAGTATTTTAAATACTAACCTGGATCAAAAACTCATCGAAGTCAAGAATCCTGGCTCCCTCTAAATTCCTCACAGGTGCTCATCAGCTAATGAAGCACGTAACGCCGCCCAATTGACGTTATCATGCTCCTCCATGTATGCATTCTGGCTTGGCTGTGATGAAGACCCAAGTATCTCAGCAAGTAGGAGCGCCGGCGTAAACGTAGGTGAGTCCCTAGGCAAGCTGCCACCGGCCTGGAACGACCACGGATGGACTAGACCGGGAATGTCCTCTAGAATGGGATCGGACTCATCTACCAGATGGTGTCCTCCACCACTAGGTCCTCTAGCAGCAGCACCGCGTCCTCTACGCGCATGGCGTCCTCTTGCAGCACGGCGTCCTCTGCCAGCACGGCCTCCTCCTCTGGGAGCACCCGGTCCTCCTCCTGGCGCTGGCTGATACTCAGCCTCTGGAACAGGCTCCTCCATGCGCCTAATCTCTCCTGCCTGCCGGATACCATCCTCGGATATCCGTACCATCTCCAATGCAAGCCCCACAAGCCCAGGGTAAGGCATATGCTCTAACCCCAACATGCGCAATCGTTGTACGGCCACCAGCTGCATTTGTGTTCAACAGTAAAAAATAAATAAATAAAAGTTATTTTTTAAAACGTAACAATTAGTGAAATTAAATAAATCTAAATACGATAAACTTACCAATGCCTCGTACTACCCCGCGAGTGCTGAGTATCCTACATCCCTAGCGGGACGCAAGGCGGGTTACTGCTAATCAATCGCCGTGTGATGCGATGATACCAACGCATGTAATCCTCAACGGGAGTCAAATGGCGACCACCGCTAAAGTGCCAACCTTTGTTCTCCCCGACGGTGAAGCTGGATAGCCATGAAAGCCAAAAAATCATCATCGACGACGGCCGATCGTCCCGCTAGCAAGTCGGAGCTCACACGGACGTCAGGGGGTATACTCTGTGTATGCCCAAACTGTCGTAAGATACGCTCGGGCATGTGGTCCTCTACGATGTCCAGGTGTATCAATGGACACCGCGACATCCAAATTCCTTGACCTGCCCTGCAAAAGGCCGGCAAACCATCTAATATAGCAACGTACGGCGTCCATATAAATAGTTGCATAACATATAATTACAAATCAGTTATCACCAAGTAGAAAAGACATTTAATTAAATTAATAATGTAAAGTTAAATAGTTTTAGCGTATCGTCCGTCATATGATCAAGCCGTCCCGAATGGAAGAATGCGTGGTGCGTATCCACATCCCGGTCAAAACCCGCTGTCCACCTCCTCGCATAAGGCATGTCAATCTCGAGGTGATGCCTAGGCACGGCCGAAAAGGCGGATCTCTCCCACGCCCATAGCGTAAGCGATATTAGAAAATACGATTTTTTAGTCATCGCTTCAAGAGGTTTGTTTACATTAAAGGAACGCACATTTAAAAGATTACCTGGAGAAGAGCAAAAAATCCACACATATATCTGACCGCACCAATAGACGCTTGGCCTAGGCATCTGTAAAGATACGCCAAAACAGCACCTCCCCAGCTGTAGTCTCCCAAGCAGTCCAGGAAAACCAAATAACGTAAACTGACAAAGGCAACCGATGAGTTCGGGAACAAGATGCCCCCGAATATAATAAGCAGGTACAAACGGGCATAACGATCAACATCGTCCTGCTGGGTGCCGTCCACAATTGGATCCGGATCCAGACCCTCCAAATAAGTGCAGAGTGCATTAAGCTGAACCCGACTCTGTCCCGATATCTGGCCGCGGCATCAGGCACGAAGTGGGTGAGCCTAGTCAACTCTGTCACTCATGTCCGACCAGGAGGAGGCTCGTACCGAGTGTATAGTGGCTCTCCATCTACCCGCAATCTAAAGAGAACCTCCACATCCTGAAGTGTAATTGTGGCCTTACCAGTGCGAAGATGGAAGGTATGGGTCTCCGGCCTCCACCGCTCAACCATGGCCGTAATGAGCGCCCAATCATGCTGTACCCGACCAACAGACACGTAACGATATATGCCGCCCCGAAACAATATCTCTAAGACGCAAGGGTGTGGGGGCGCTCGTATAAAAGTGTCCATGCTCTCTACAGCCTACGGGGACGGATCCTAGTCGATATCCCTATAGTACCAGCCCATAATAACTCTGACCTATGATTGCCTTGCAAAGACAATACTGATCTATCAGCGGGCCCCGGGTGAACATCGGGCCCCGGGTGATCATCGGGCCCGGGGGGAACATTCGGATCCATGAAAGAATCCGATCTGTACATACTAAATTAGTCATTATTCTTGAAATAAAAGATAAATTATATTAACTAATTAAATCTTTATTAGATAGTCTTGTCCAAAAAATATTTTCACTCTCCAACCAAATATTGGAATAAAAATAATTATTTTCAACATAACTTTTGTCATATTAAATGTGCAGTAAATTTAATATGTGATAGTAAGGACACATATATATGGGATGGCAAAGACTTTTAAGTTAATTAGTTTTGAATTATGTGACGGCAAAGACTTTTAAGTTAATTAGTTTGGGAATCGAAATTCAGCAGTAATATTTGTTTAGAACTCTATTTTGAATATGTGATATATTTTTAGTTGACCAAATAGCCAACACAACTATGATAAAATTAGACTAAAAGAGTATATTCGTCGACCACATATTTTCCTACAAACTTTACATTTTTATCGTTAACTTATGTATTTATGAAAAGAAGAACTTTAACTATTCTTTTTTAGATAATTTTTTTTTATTTAACATATATATTCATGCTTTTAAAATAACATAGATTAACAATTCATAATCATTTACAACTTGTTTGGATGGTTGTTACCTATTGTATTATATTGTATTGTTAGTTTAAATACAATGTTTGCTTTGATTGTTACTTTAATTTTATTGTATCGTATCGTTAAATCCATCGTTATGTAACGATGAAAGGTCCTATTTTATGTAACGACTGATTTGGTCCTATACAGTACAACACAATACGATACATTATGAAACAATACATAACAATCATCCAAACAAAGTGTTAACAAAATAATAATTCATTACCAATCAACTTCTTTCAATTCATAACCAATAGTTAACAACTAATTAATTCATAATCAATATTTAACAAATAATCAATTAACAAAATAATAATTCATTAACAATTAACAAATTAACAACTCATAAACATATAACAACTTAACAATTCATAAACATTTAACAAAGTAACAATTCATACACATTTAACAATTAATGAATTAGCCACAAAAAAAAAAAAAAAAAAATCGGAACAGTGGCAAAAGCCACCGCCCAGCCCGATCAAACCAAAAAAAAAAATTGATTTTTTTTTTTGGAAATTAACGACGATTAAATGTTAAACATGCGTACAATATAATGTTTATAACAAATTAATAACAAAAGTTCATAGTAGAAAACCCTAATCGAAGATTTTTTGTAGAGTTGTGTTAATCGAGTTGTATGCCGCTTTTTCGCACAATTCGAGCTTAGAATCTTGCTCCTTGACTTGAATATACCAAGAATCTAAACTTTCCCGATGAAAATTAATAGAAAACGACGTATTTTAATGTAGGGACCACTTTGAAATTGCCTCTAATGGCATTTTTTAATTTTTTTTTTTTTGCCACTGGAGAGACCAGTGGTGGAACCTGATGGGTTTTTATGTTGGGTGATATAGCGCAGCATTTTACTGCATTATAGGGGAGAGAAAATATTGTTTAGCGCAGTATTAAAGGTACTTCTGTAACCTTTTTTTTTTGTTGGGCTATTTTGGTTCAAAAGATTTTTTTTGGGGTCATTTTGGTTCCGCCTATACCAACTCAAAATTATTTGATTGATCAAAAGAATAAAGTAAATCGATTCACATTAATATTTCTAACTCCTCTAAATATACAAAAGGGAATAAAAAAAATAGGGAAAAGGGCTAAATATACCCCTGTATTATAGGAAAAGGTTCAAATATACCTCTCGTTATACTTTCGGTCTAAGTATACCCCTGTCGTTATACTATTGGTTCAAATATACCCCTGTAATATGAGAAAAGGTTCAAATATACCCCTTCTCCGTTAAGATTGTCCAAGGTGGACATCCAATCCCACGTGGCATTGACATTTGATGAGGTGGATGCCACGTGGCATGCCACCTCAGCGCCCCTAACCCATTTTACCCCTCTCCTCTATTTCCTTCCCCTTTACCATCATTGCCACCAAATTCACTAACTCAAATTACTCAGTTTTAGGTGGAGGGTTTTAATTATTTCTAACGTGAATGTTGTAATGGTAGTACGATTTGCTTGCATTAGTGTTAACTAGTTTGAGGTAACGTAATGAAATTTAGGCGTGTGCACTCGCATTTCTCCTTGATTGCTGAATCCTCACATGTTTGTTGACCCGATTTCTTTTCAGGTCTCTTCAAATTTGGTCGGAAAAAACAAACGTGAAAGGAAAATAAACTCCAGTAAACTGAGAACTAACCTAATGTCCCCTCAACTGAGAATGAAAAGTGTGTTCCATTTTCCAGAGTAGTTTGGCCTCGAGCATGCATTATTAGTCACGGACTGAAACATCTTGTCCAATTCCACCATTGTATTAAGGACAACAGTTCTGTTTTAATGCATTGACTAGTAAAATTTTTTTACTCGTGAATGATGAATCTGACCATCAGTAACTTAAAATAAGTAGTATGAAGTAAATTTAGTGGTGGAGGGGAAGGAAATAGAGGGAAGGGATAAAATGGGTTAGGGGCGTTGAGGTGGCATGCCACGTGGCATCGACCTCATCAAATGTTAATGCCACGTAGGATTGAATGTCCACCTTAAACAATCTTAACGGAGAAGGGTGTATTTGAACATTTTCTCATAGTATAGCGGTATATTTGAACCAATAGTATAACGACAGCGGTATATTTGGACCAAAAGTATAACGAGGGGTATATTTGAACCTTTTCCTATTATACAGGCGTATATTACAATTTACCCACGCCTTTTAAATTTACAGGAAAAAGTAGTACTATTACAATTTACATCAAAATAAGTCCCTTCTTTTCTCTTCGCCCGCAATTGGTGGTTGCTACTTGCTACTATTGTTTTAAAAAGGATCTTGATTAGATATAAAGGTTTATAGCACTTTTTGGTCATTTTGTTATTGGTAAATTCTGATTTTAGTCCTTTTAATTTCTTATTAACCAACCGTCAATTACTTGAAACATGCACTTATGCTCCCCTTGTGAATATTCATAAATCTAGCAGAATTATTAAACTATTCCACCATTTAATTACTCATGTTTATGTTATGTTTGAATTGTTACTCTATATTTGAGGGTAATATATTTCTAAACATAGTCCAATGTAACATATTTCCTACATAAAGGACCAAAACCACACATTTTATTTAATTGAAGATTCAATGGGCTGAGTCATATATTACAAGGACCAAATTCAAATTTACCAATAGCTGATAGACGAACGTGCTAATAGTATCCCTGGATATAATGTTTTCACAGTAACATTAAAAAATGTGATAGCATAATTGTTACTATTTTTATTAAGTTACCAATTAATCTTTGTTATGAAAGTTTACTTTTAATTACTTTGTATGTGACCTAATTGTGTATTGCCATGCATTGAATAAAACTTAATCTACAGAACAGTTGTAAACATTTATTTCCTCGCTGCATCTTGATCTTGAGACTTCGCTTACTATTTGATTTCATGGTTCTTGACAAATAGATAGCTATGTGCATATTAAGGAACAATATGAGAGGCTATGGATTTATGATTTTAATTTGTATTGTTAGGTATTGCTCCACAACTAAGATGACATCAAACGGGACTGATCATTTTAAGATAATTATTATTGTTTCTCTTGTCATACTACACGCAACAATAGTAATCAATAATTAACGATTTGGCTTGTCTATCTGGCTTTCACGAGATCAATATTTATTACAATATACATATTAACTATAGGCATACATTTTAGAATCCATACTCTATCAATTTAATTACAATACTACACACAAAAACTGCAAAAAAACAAAACTCATGACAAATATAGTTTATATACTCGAAAAAAAACTAGTAATATAATAGTTTATATATACCAAATCTCTAGATATCTTTACAACATCTACTTGAATGGCGGATCCGGGATTTTCACTCGGGAGTTCGAAAAAATAACAAAAGCTAAATATAAAAAATAATATTGTCAATGGGAATTGAACCTAAGATACATGACAATTTTAAACACCATGGACCACTTGAACTAATCTTTTGCATTTATTCGGGATGTTTAAAAATTAATATATGTATATATAAACAAAATTTATCCTATATATATATATATATATATATATATATTATAATTTTGTGTTCGGGTGAACACCCTCGGCATGCTATAATTCGGCCCCCGTGTCTACGCAGAAAAAATATCTAAAACAGTATATAGTGCTTGATTGTGGAAAGTGTCTTGATGCAGGACAAATGGCCGACAATTAGATGAGAAGCAGATGGAGAAATTAGAAGGGCCCTCTAGAAGACAATGTGCAGAGGAGTTAGTGCTGTCCTAGGCTAGAGCCACTGGATAATAACATAAAACAACATATATGACATGACTATATAGTAAAGCCTCTTTAGCTAAATAGTCAGCCGCATCGAGTATTTACACCTGACTAAATAATTAACCTTAAAAATCAACAAATTAAAGTGATGATGCATATTACTTAATCATGGTTAAATATTAAAAAGTATATATGCAAGACACCTAATATCCTATATTCATTGGCTTGATATAAACACTCGGTACAAATAAATTTTTGTGGGCCTCTTTATATGTAGAGAGATAAGCATAATTTCTCCGTGAAACATACATCAGTACAATAGTTGTTTGAAACAAAAAAGACGGTTACTTTGAATGAGAAAAAGAAAAAATCAAATGGCCTTTTTGGGAATGATCCAAAAGGAGAGCAGCAAATAGTATGGGCATCTTAGTTTTTGTCCCAATGCTGAAATGAGAGGATTCTTAAAGATTTTGCGTGTGGTTAAGGGGTTTGCTTCGTCTAATCAAAAGTAAAAGAATGGGGACCTACAGTCCTCTCAACTCATGTTATAGATTTCTCTGTCTGTGTGTCTTTGTGCAATCCTAACGTTTTGGGAAGCGAGAAAGCAGTTTTTTGGCCTTTTTCCCAGATAATATAATCCACCTCCTCGTTATTTCACATAGATATAGATTAGGGTGGTAAAAATGGCCATGAAAATATATAATTCGGCTCATTTTGACCTGTTGAATTTAGGGCAATTCGCAGGAATGCCCCTTATTCAGGGTGGTCTTTAATTTTTGCCCCTCAAATTGATGGTCTTTAATTCTTGCACTTCGCCTAAAATACCATGAGGTTCTGGGTTCAAACCCCCGAACCATGGTCTGGGCGTAACACGGCACTCGGTGCCTGACTGCATGTGACCAAGCGAACCACATGACTTGCTGAATCATCATGAGGCATACATGAGCGGAAATATAACATGAAGTGCATGATGAGCTTTTATAAAACATAATAAGTCATAATATTAAACATAAGTACTTGATTAAGTCATAAATGCGGATAATATCATAAATGAGCCAAACCGGCTAACCAACTCTGGAAGTCTAACATGACAACATGTCTTCTCTATGAAACCTCTAACGTAGTGCGAAAACACGTAACATACTTTGCGGGACAAGGTCCCCAAAGTCACCTTTAGATCTTAAACTAAATAAAGAAAGACAATGCCTAAACTCCGAATGAGAAGGGGCTCACCAATAAGCTGGTTCGTGCAGATCCTAATGAGTAGAGGCGTCGTCCTGTAAATCCGTACCTGCATCGTGAAATGCAGGCCCCCGGGCAATAAAAGGGGACGTCAGCACATTGAATGTATTGGTATGTAAAGCAACTGAAAGAAATAACATGGGACATGGAATAACATGATAAGAACTTAAACTGAAAACCTAGACATGAACATGAAGTAGTAAGAGCATTTCATAAACCGACACATGATATCACCACGTGGATACGTGGAGTCTGGTACCTCGCCGGACCAGCAGAGCCCCCATACCTTGCCAGGGTATAAGGTGGTAACGTGCCTGATGGATCCATTCAGTGTAAATTAAGGAATCGTCCTAACTGGGCGGAGCGATCCTTGTCCTACGGTGGCTACGTAGTTTCAGGCTATCTGAGCCTTCTCGGTAATTCGTGCAACTCCCAAAAACATGAACATGATATAGTTGGCTAAGAAGCCCATGATTTTCGTGAATTAACTTGTACTTGACTTGTAATCATGATTTCACGAAATAACTTGTAAACATGATTTCATGAAATAACTTGTATTTAGCATGTATGTATCTTGAGTCATGGCATGAAGATAGTTATATAATACAATTGCATGAAAACTTGTAGACATGTAGGATATTCATGAAATGAGCATTTTTATTTACAAACAT